>NC_133877.1:9911912-9925001 GCF_044706935.1 Curcuma longa | reverse complement strand
CGTAGGAAATATTGTGAAATACAGAAAGATGTGCGATTAAAGCATGAGAAACATATGTATACCATACGCACATCAATCTTGCACCAAAGATGGATGTTGAGCTCAAAGACTTCTCAATAAGAACTTAGCATGAAAACCTTTTGCTTGATGTAGAAGAAGTACCTTCAATTGAACCCCTTTTCTTTTTATATCAATGCTTGATTGCAGACTTCTTTTTAGATATCAGTTGACTAGTTATCACAATCAGTCGATTAATATGATTTCCAACACTGTTGAATCTATTAAACAACCTTTGAACCTTTTAAAATCTGTCTAATTTTATCGATAATTTGAACATCAGTTGACTATCCATCCTAATAGTTGATTGATAGTAATTAGTCAAATCTCGCAGTCAGATCGATATGCCTTTATTCGATTTTTAATCATTATCAGTCGATTGATATTAAACATCAATCGACTAATACCAACAGTCAAATCGAGCCATCGAACTGATCTGCTTTTATTCGATTCCCGATCAATATTAGTTGACTGATATCAAGCATCAGTCAACTGATGTCATCAGTCGAATCGAACAATCGGATGGATCTGTCTCTATTTGGTTCCCAACTGGTATCAATCGACTAATATCAAGCATCAGTCGACTGATACCATTAGTCGAATCGAACAATCAGATGGATTTGCCTCTATTTGATTCCCGATCGATATCAATCGATTGATACTTGGATTTCTCAACTCTGGAACCAGAACAGAAGCTTCTCTTTTGCCTATCGGAGTATTAGTTGATTGATACACATATATCATTCGATTGATTCACTTGTATTATTCAATTGATTCTCTATTTTTAGCTATCCTAATGGCTGAAATCGCTTAAACTTCTCTACCCTCATTTCCCAAGTATCTCATGTCAAATGAAACTTTTATTCCCTAGACTTTTATGCTTAGAGCTTCCTTGTCTCCGTGTCTTCATCGACCATTGCATCCGATCATGCAATTTGCTCGGGTTTTTAACTTTTGTCAAGAATTCGATCCTCGATTTTCTTGGGCTTTCATTGTCTTGCATTTGGTCTTCTGACCTATACAGATTTTTTCCTATCAAGAATCCAATTCTTGATCTTCTTAGACTTTCCTTACCTTGCATCCGGTCTTTCGACCTACACAAACCACTTGTTACACAAATAAGATCCAACTTGTTTACTTAATACATCAATTTTAAAGTTACATGCTAACGAATTGCATTATGAGGTTAGGTAACATCGTAGAAGATTATGTCCCACTATTCTTAGAAGTCTAGATTCCTTTTTTCATCTTTAGCACAATGACCAAGTATCTTGTTGCATGATCTACAAAATTTCACTATCATTATGCCATCTCTATAAACCATCTCGGAGGCCTAACATAACTCCATATAAATCGGTCTCCATTAGCAACCCAAACACTAAACTCTAACAATTTGTAGTTAGATCTAACATTCATTTATTCATTCATTTTTGTTCATTCGAGCTAGTAAGAAGCCACAACTCCCTTTTTCCCAATTATAGAGTCTCTAAAAAAGCATCTTTTGGTGAATTTTATATATTTATACAAATAGCTAGATACATGCATATACAAAGCCGTTAAGCCTTCAAGTCCAAATCCTTTGAGAAATGGTGGTCTTAAACCCAAAACTTCAGCCAACGAATCCTACAATCTTTAAATGGGTATAAATTATAACACTGTATGTCCTCTTTCATAATATCAACGATAATTTATTGAATTGCATAATTAACTTTCCGTAATGCCAAAACACCTACTCAAGTTTCATATTTATCAAAATACATTTATTTCTTATTGTACCTTTCTTTTATCAAAAATGATAAATCCCATCAGTCTCATGGACTCAAGGGTTGACTGCTCCGCATATGGCGGCATCCTAGTTCCCCAGAAAAAAAATTCATACGCCGTGCTATGTACCCACCATTGCCCCGGGGATTTTCCTTTATCAAGATTGCTCCTTCATTACTTTCTATGCTCCATTTGTGGGCATCAATCGACTATGTCAGTTGACTGTTAAACTTTCTATCACAGACCTATCACCATTAGTCAACTGATCTTAACTCATCAACCAACTATAATAAATTTAATGTCTCAATCTTAATTAATACCCTAATTCATATCTAAGGGTATGACTACACTAAGATGATGAAAGGAATACAATGAGTTTGGTTTTAAGTACTTATGAGGTATCTAAGATCATCAATAACTTTTGATTAAAACTTATTAATGAATTTACAATGTCTAAAATTTTAAAATCTTAATATGTTCTGAACCAGGGGAATCCTAAGAACGCTTTGGTAGTATTGGTGAGTGAGTATGATAGACCTAGATCTTTTAATGAGCTCATGATAAAATATCTCAAACTTGTGTCAATTTTAAAAATTCATAATTCTCTATTTAGGCTGTAAAATTATTTCTGAGGACATGATTAATGCAAGAAGTGCAAAGAACTTAATTTGAAGTGTTTCTAAGATATCTAAAATCATCAACGAGTTTTAGTTAAAACTCATTGATGACCTTAGAAACCTCAGAATCATTTTTAACCAGAACCATTGCACTCGTAGGAGTTTCCTGGATATAATCATGCCCTTAGACTTAGATTGAGAGCTATAAGTTTTAAAAAATTCATATAACTTTGAAATATTTTATCACAAGCTCATTAGAAGACCTAGGTTTATTATACTCACTTAACAACACTATCAAAGAGTTCTTAGGGCTCCACTAATTCAGACCATATAAAATTTTTAAAATTTCAGACACTATAGATCCATCGGTGAATTTTGATTAAAACTTATTAAAGACCTCAAGTACTTCATTAACACTTCAAATCAAGTTTATTACACTCCTTACATCCTCTTGAGTGTAACTATGCCCTCATACATGAATTTCACAATCTAAATAGAGAGCTGAGTTAATGAAATTGGTACGACCTTGAGATATTTTGTCATGAATTCATTAGAGGACTTAAGTCTGTCATATTCACTCACCAACACTACTAAAGAATTTCTAGGACTTCTCTTGTTCAAATCAAGTTAAGATTTTAAAATTCTAAACATTGTAGGTCGATCAGTAAGTTTTGACTAAAATTTATTGATGACCTTAAACACCTCAGATACTTTAAATCAAGTTCATTGCGCTTTTTTATCCTCTTAAATATAATCATACTCTTAAATATGGATTGAGATATTAAATTTATTATAGTCAATTGATGAGTCAGATCAATCGATTGATGATGATAGATCTGTGATAAATCAAATAGAAAGTTTAATAGTTGATTGACGTTTACAATAAATTTCAGAATTAATTAAGATAATAGATTGAATACATAACAGTCAACTACTGATAAAGGAGTAATCGACTACTGATATAATGAAAAATATGCGTGTATTTTGATAAATATAAAATTAGTGTATGTATTTTGGTATTATGAAAAATTAACTACGCAGTTCAATAAATTACGATAATTAATAACAATCGAGAAATAGGTAAAACAAGTCTCATCTATAAATAACTAAAGGAACGTAACTAACTTGATAACGACTAGCATCATGATTCTCTAAACATAAAGAACAAAAGAGTTGAGATGTTACAGACGAAGGTGATGATCATCGACTGATCTCTTTTTCTTGAAGCTTCTTCTTTTTGCCTTTTTCTTCTTTCCTAAACATTCTAACTAATCAACCTCAACAGCTGCTACTAACTCCAAAGGTACGTAGTATATATATATAATTATAGCCCCCAAAGCTTTAAATTAGGGTTGGCACATGGATGCCCAATTGCCCATTATATCGGGTGTGTGGTCGATCGATCGATCGATCGATCAATCGAGCATGCAAAAGCAAGCTAAGGCCAAAATGATTGGATTTTAGTAATGAGATGACAAAGAGGAACAGCAAGACAATCGGCAGGCAGTGGACAGACACTACTGGCCAATGGGCCAGGGGTGGGATCGAGCTAGCAACAATAACACATGAGGAGTCATTGTGGAGGAGCTGTCCACATGCCCACCAACCAACCAACCAAAATGCTTCACCATCAACAAGAGAGTTTCAAGGTTCTAACAAAGGCTGCATATATGCACCAAGTCCGTTCGTTCATTGTTTGTCGTTCATTCGTTCGTTCGTTCATTCATTCATTTGCTATTTCTTCACTAGGAGTGAAAGAAGTAGGACTACATGTGTTTTGTTTTTTTTATGACAGAAGTTGATTGTCGAGGTGGCACTGATAATACAAAGATTTTAGACGGAGTACAACGAGATGGGGTTTCGAAAAGATGAGCATCTTCCACCATCTTCCTTATCGTCTTTCACGATCTATTTGTAATAGAGATATCTCCTGAATAAATTTAAATCAAAATTAAAATGAAAAATATCCTAATCGTTTAATCCACATATAAAATATTTGCTCTACTAATTCTAGAATGAAGAGAATAATAATAAAATGATATTCTTTTTGTTAGAGTTCGAGCAAAAAGTTTTAATTAGGATAGTTTTTATTTTTATTTTTTTTCAAAATCATTAATTGTACACTGTTCACCTTCCTAAATTGTTAAGTAATTAAAGTGGAATTACAAAGATTTTTTTTATTTATTTTAAGTTTACAAAAGTAAAGAGTTCTAATGAAGTTAGTTTGGAAAGTCTTTCCAATATTTATATATTTTAAAAATAAAATTAACTTAATTTGTCCAACTTTCTCATCCTAAAATATTGTAATTAATTATTCTTGATCTTATTTAGCTTTCTTAATTTATTTTTTCACTTGACTTATCGATATGTTAGATTTTTAGTATCATTTCCTGCTTGTCCAATTCGTTGGAATTATTGATCTGCCTAACTCAATCAATCCGATCACTTAACTTGATTAACATATTTAATACATTTAACGGGGCTAAATGATTAGCACGAACAGTTCACCTATCCCATCTAGTTTATGTATCTTAATTGACCTAATTTAAAAGCTACAATAGTTAATCATAATTATTTCTAACATAAGCATAAACTAAGCAGTTAAATAATTAATTGTAAACATAGAAAAATAATTTACTATTGACTTGTATTAAATTTTTGAAATGAAATGACCAAATTGACTCACCGATAAGAATATGCAAATGAAAAATATACAAATATATATATATATATATATAGATTTGATATACTGCGCGACGTATCCTGCCCGACTCGTGCGCGATCGATCCCCGCCGTCCACGACCGAATCGCGTGAAACCGCAGCCGTCTGTTTATCGCGATTGCACAGTGTTTCTCCTCAGACCTTCGCCGCTTCTCCGCCACTGTTCACCGCCGTCCGGCCACCTCCGGCCGCCGGACCGGGTCCGTTGGAACCGCAACTCGACGGCGGCCCAGAGGTGGCCGAAGTCCGGCCCCGATTCGGCCGAAATCCGGCTGAATTCCGGCCGAAACCGGCCAACAATGTCTGTTGGCCGGATTCCGGCGAAATTGGCCAACAGACACTGTTGGTCGGTTTCGGCCCCGATTCGGCCGGAATCCGATCGGATTTCGGTGAAATCGCCGCCAGAACTCGTCTGCTCTGTTTCGGCCGGAATTCCGACCGGATTCCGACCCAATCCGGCCGGAATCCGATGCCGGTGTGTGCGCCATCGAGTTGCGCTTCCAACGAGCCTGGGATGGCGGCCGGCGGTGACCGGACGGCGACGAACGGCGGCGATGAACGGCGAAAGGTCGACTGATCGCGCAGCGGGGTCGCTCGGGGGCGTCGGGCAGGATATCAGACCTATGTATATACATATATAGAACTGATATACTGCGCGACACCATCGTGCGCGACAGCTAATCCACCGTCCATCACGCATGATCGTGCAAATCTGACCGTCCAAAAGTGGGAATGCACAGTGCCGCTCCCTCGACCCCCGCCGTTTCCAGCCACCGTCGGTAGCCGGATCGGGCCCGATCGACGCGCCACTCGCTGGCGCGTCGACCGGGGTCGGATTCCGGCCAGATTGTGGCCGCAATTCGGTCGGAATCCAGCGCAGCCACTGCTCGCCGCAATTCCGATGAATCGCGGTCGGAGATCGGCCGAGGAAGGACCGTCGACGGTCGGCGGTCCTTCATCGGTCGATCTCCGATCGTTGCTTGGAAATCGGCCGTAATTCGCCCGCAAATGGCTCGGCACCATAATCGATGTTTTTCGATCAAATTCGTCGGATTCCGACCACTATTCGATGGGAATCCGACGTCGGTCGGTGCGCCGGTGAGTCGCGCGTCGATCGCGTCCGATCCGGTGGTCAGATGGCGCGGCGACAGCGGCGGCAGTGGACGTGGGTCGCGGGTGTCACATACGTCTCGTGTATTTCTCCGTCGCGCAGTATATCAATTTTCTATATATATATATATATATATATATATATATATATATATATATATATAATCATTTACTAATTTCAAGTTTCAAGTTGAACCGGGCGGCTCCGGCGCAATTCAAGGTGGGGCCCTTGCCTTCCTGTCAAACCACGTGGGACACGCAGTCCCATGCACCCAATTGGCCCCGCCCCTCTCTCCTGATTGGCCCACTCGATCCCTTCACACTATTTTGCCTACTGCCCTTTCTTCCTTTCTTTTCCATTTCATTTTTTTAATATATAAAAATATAAAAATGATTAATATATTCCTCAAATAGAAAAAAATAAATAATCACAAGTATTTAAGAGCAAAAGCCCACTGATGTGTTATTATGAGTTGTCACCTGCTCATTTTCATACAAACAATTTTATTTTTTGCCTTTTGTTTTTATACCGTAACATTGACATGCGCTGGTTGGTGAGGGCCCCAGCCGCGAACACCCACCGTTGGCTCACCTCTCCCCTGTCCACGTCACCACAATCTAAGCAATAGGGGTAAATCTATGCTTGGATCTTTTACCGATTTAACCCCTTTGTTTCTCTATTTCTTTTAGAGGGCTGTAAGTTATAAACCAGGGAGTTGAGTTGAGTTAGTCCCCTTGTTCTTCCTCCTCCTTGTGCTTCTCCAGCCTCAATAATTGCCTTGCCCTGCTTCCTCTTCCTCTCTTCCTCTCCGGGCTTCTCCAGTTGCGACAGCTTGGTCAAAGGGCCTTCTCCTTCCCCTTTCTTTGAGGGGGCTCATGAAGAGGCTAGTAAGTACGTTATTGTATTTGTCGTTTTTTTTTATTTTTTTGTTTTCCTGGTGAATTTCCTGGTGTGCTTTGTGAATTTTGAGTGGTGGGGTTCTTGCTTCTTCTCTGATCCATTTTGTGTAGGTTTTTTTCGAAACTGCAGTGTGTGCAGGAGTTCCATTTTTGAGGTGGAAAGTTCCAATTTTGAAGCGGCATTGACAAAGTGGTCATTTGGATCATCTGTGTTTCTTTTTCTTCTTAGGGTTTTATCGGCCCTCCCAAGTTTAAAATAGCTGAGATCCACTAGTTCATCCTTTTCAAAGCTTCTATTCGTGTTCATATTGCTCACGAACCCGTACTGTTTCTTGATCAATGCCCAGATCTTTGTTGGTTGAATTCCCAACTTCTTCCAAGGATATGGGCTTCTTCTAGGACTTTCTCGTATTACTCAAAGAATTAGATCTTCTTCATTTCAATCTACATCTTTTTATGGTCACAATTTTAAAAGCTTTAATTTGTTTTTGTGTGATTGCCTAAGAACCAATGTTCTAAGAACCAATGTTGATTCTGTTCTTTATTAGTCTTACTTTCACATTCTTTTGCAGCAAATATCTCGAAGGACATATGCTAATAATTCAAGGTCCAAATTTTGATCACCCTTCTCTTTGTGTTTTTAGGCAATTTTGATTCTACTACTAGTGTTGGTTGATGCCGACAACAGCATCAGAAATGGTGCCGAGGGCTACTGCAATTACAAACGAAGCTTGAATCCAAGGCCACACAGTGTCACCATAACAGAATTTGGAGCGGTCGGAGATGGTAAAACCTTGAACACAGTGGCCTTCCAAAATGCTGTCTTTTATTTGCGGTCCTTCGCTGATAAAGGAGGCGCTCAGCTCTATGTTCCAAAAGGGACATGGCTCACTGGAAGCTTCAACCTAATCAGTCATCTTACTCTCTTCTTGGAGAAGGATGCAATAATTGTTGGCAGTCAGGTGTTCACTAATATTCCCCACACATTTTTGTGACTTTAGTATATGCACATATTCATCTATAAATCGATCGCTTATAGCATTGGATGATATCACGATTTTAGTGTCATGTTAGATTTGTGTCATTTAAGATAGTTGAATAGATCACCTAAGACTATTCTCTTTCCCTTACAGGATTCGTCTCAATGGCCTATCATAGAACCGTTACCCTCTTATGGTCAAGGGCAAGATCTTCCAGGGCAACGGCATCGTAGCTTGATAAATGGGTATAACTTGATCGACGTAGTGATAACAGGCATGCATTCTTGGATATGTTATAATGTACCAATTTTGTGTTTATAATCTTTGTTTCAGCGTAACACCCTTTGTTTCATGTTTACCAGGTGACAACGGAACTATTGATGGGCAGGGTCTTATTTGGTGGGAATGGTTAAACTCCCAAACTCTGAACTATAGCCGGCCTCATATTCTAGAACTTGTGAACTCTACTGATGTCGTCATTTCGAATTTAACCTTCTTGAATTCTCCTGCATGGAGCATCCATCCAGTCTATTGTAGGCATGTTATAAAAATTTCTACTTGTTTTTTCAGTCTTTCCAAGTAAATTTGGGTGGATATTATCCCATGAAATTTAAATTCTTAACAAGAAACCTTTTTTTGTGTGTACAATGCAGCAACGTCGAGATCCTGAACATAATAATCCATGCTTCATTTGATTCTCCATTTACTAATGGCATAGTCCCAGGTAATAATTTCTTTTATGTGCATATCTTCTTGCTGTTCTGCTGTCCTAGTCGTCGATGTTGAATTTGTCTATCTGGATAAAAATTGAACTTTTGCATTTAAGTAGAAGTATTGCTTATTACATCCATTGATAGATGGGTGTAGAGAAGGATAACATTTTTGCATTCAAAAGGTTTAGGGTTTAGAGCTGATACTTGACTTCGAGACACAAAATTGATAATCTGATTTACTCTAATCAAATATGTTATCGAATGTTGAATTAAAGCACCGATGTCAGTCAAAACTTCTTTCTTTTGTTAATCTTTTTGTTGATATTTAGCTGATGCAACTTTCATCCGCTTTCGTCAGATTCCTGCTCAAATTTATGTATTGAAGACAGTAGTATCGAAGTTGGACATGATGCCATTTCTCTTAAAAGTGGTTGGGACAACTACGGTATCACTTTCAGTACACCTTCAACCGACATCCATATTAGAAAGGTCCATTTGCAGACACCTCTCGGTTCGGCACTTGCTTTTGGAAGTGAGATGTCTGGTGGAATCTCACTTGTATATGTTGAGCATCTATACATTGGCAACTCTTTAACCGGAATAAACTTCAAAACCGCCCCCGGGCGTGGTGGCTTCATGAAAAACATCGTCATATCGAACGTGGAAATGGAGAATGTGCATGAGGCATTTTGGTTCACTGGTAACTCTAGCCGCCATCCTGATGAGCAGTATAATCCAGATGCTCTCCCAGTCATCCAACAAATTACACTAAAAAATGTGGTCGGCACCAACATCTTCGCGGCTGGATTCTTTTCAGGAATTGAAAACGATCCCTTCACTGGTATTTGCCTTTCGAACATCACACTGTCCATTACATCTGACCTCCCCTTTTCTTGGTCTTGTTCAAATGTTTCAGGATACTCCGAATCAGTCTTTCCTAGTCCATGCTCCGACCTCACTTCAAACTCTTCCCTCTTCTGCTTCTCTCTCTTAGACTTCAGCACTCTCGCAGAAGCTTGATAAACACTTGCCTCTGCAGTAATCATATTCATTTCAGCCCTCATGTACAATCATCATCAAATTGGAGCCTCGTTCCTGTCGTTGCTTATTCTTCTTTCTGCAATAAATCCCCCCAAAACCAAGATCCTTTTCGTCTGTCGATCATCGAGTCAATGTTTGTTCCCATGTCAACCTCACCATCTGTCTTGGCTCTAAACCGAAACAAGGGTTGTTGGCATTAGAGATGGCAATGTGCATTCTTGTACAGTTAAATTTCTTCATTCAATCTGTAAGAAAAATTTTTGGTAGTGGTTGGAATCCAGACATTTGCTCAATACCTTTGCATTTCTTATTCGATGATGTTCGGCATCTTATCTTGTGACGTTACAAACATGAGCAGTTGGAATCAAGCTAAAATGGCTGGCATTCTTATTTGTTAATTTCTGTTGTCAGTATTGCACCAAACCATGAGCTCATCTACACACTTTGTGCAGTTCTATCAGAGGATCCATGCTTCTTGTTCTTGTTCTTGTTTTTGTTCTTGTTCTTGTTGTTGAAGTAATCCTAAGGTTGTGTTTACTTGGAGAGGAGTAAATATGAGATTCCTACAATGCGAGGAAACAGATACTTGTGAAAACACTTACAGAAAGAGCACAACTGAAATAACACAAATTTGTGCATTTCCTTTGATGGTAAACAGGGAACCAAAAGGAATAGGTAGGGAAGAAGGAATAGGTGGGTAATAGGGTAAACCTCTTATGATCTCTATGTGGAATGTTTACAATTGAAACTCTCCTTTTAAAACATTACTAGCATAAAGTGAAGAAAGATCTTATCAAGATTTTAAGTTGAAGCCTTCAACTTTATCTAATCCTTTGGAGTATCAACTGCAAAAGGTTGGAACCGCCAACCTAGCGGCCCCCCTTGGAGTAAATCAAGCGGGATATCCTTTGGATATCAAGAATATATTTTGTGGAGTCTTTCAAAATCAAAGTTCCCCAAAGAACTTTTATAAGACACATTTTTACTTTTCAAATCTATTGAAAATATTCTTAGTTGGTTGATCAAACACAAATGATTATTAGACAGCTAACAATTATATAGTTTGTCCATTCTAGTAGATGGGACCTTCAACTTATTTTTGCTTAAATAAAAATATTTTTATTTACCAAACCTTTGCATTTAAATGACTCCCCATCAGCCTAATGCTCTAGTTGATTAAATCAACTAAAATTTTGTTAGTGACATCTCTTTCAGTCAATTTTTACCTCCTTGCAGATGCACACAAAGTCTCAAAATCGAACTAAGTCATATAATACAATTTTGAATCAACAATTCCCTAATCAAAGGTTTTAAATCAAGTCATTAGTTAGCTCTATCTAGTTAAATGCAGTATCCTTGATGATGTGGTCTAAAGTAAGATTATATTTCACTCACGTAATCTCTCAAGCCCTTATGTCTTTAGGTCGTCCAAAATGTCAGATGCACCCAATTCCCCAAACTTACTCCATGACATTTGATTTTCTTCACCTCAAACAAAGCCTTCAAGGCATCAAATCAATGATCTCACGATTGCATCTATAATGATTCAACGATCCTTGTCCCAAAGTGCACTATAAACTCTTTTGTGCCTCCGGGACTATGATGCAACGGTAAAGTACTTCTACAGTTAATTAGATATTTATGAATCAATTCCCAACTACAGTGTACCATAGGATTTAATTTTCTCTAGTGGGAGAACAACCCTAGAACGTTGGCTACGGAGTTATATGCTGTTTGTACTTCTTGATTTACCCTTGTGGCCAATGAAAAATTTTCGTGAGATCGAATTGGTCACCTCCAAAATTAATTGATTCAAAAAACTTGATATCTAAATTACTAAAAAAATTTCAAAAAACTCTAAGCTCTTTAGAAATTCTATGCTCATTTTAGGCCTATGAGTTATTAAGCAAGCACAAGTCAATTCAACCTTGTTGGGAAAACAATAAGCTCCACGAGCTACATATTGATAGAAATAGAGGACAGAAGAAGAGAAATAATTAATATTTCTAGATCATTTTAGTACCAAGACCAAAGGCCTTATTTATATAAGTTGTCCAAATAATCATGGAAAGATTAAATATGGCATACAATCGTAATAATTATAATCATAGCAATGAATATAATAAATATGAAAAATATTGTCTTTTGCTATCGATTCATATTGATTTTGATTATGATGCCAAATATAATAAATTTCGATTGATTGAAATCAATTTGGGATTATTATCCAATATTGTCTTCTTTGTTGTTATTACCCTTCGACAAACTCAACGTGAGTGCTCGAACGTTGAGTTTGATTACTAACTTAGTAAAGCGTTGTCTAGATAATGACTTAGTGAATATATCAACAATTTGATCATTCGTAGAGACAAAAGAAACTAAAAGTTATCGAATCGTCACACATTCGCCGAACAAAATGAAAATCAATCTCTACATGCTTTGTTCGAGCATGAAAAACTGGATTTGTCAAAAGATAAGTCGCTCCAAAATTGTCACACCAGATTTTGAGTATAGTGGTTGAGAAAAAAAAAATGTAATTATGAAAGAAGAGATTGTAGCTAAATAATTTCGGACGTTGTGTTAACTATAGCTTTATAGTCAACTTTAGTGTTTGAGCAAGAGATTGTAGGTTGCTTATTTGAAAGCCAAAAAATAAGATTTCATCCAAGAAATATGATATACCCAGTAATAGAACATCTATCTTTAGGAAATCTGGCCCAATCTGCATCAATATATGCAACCAACTCTCGAGGGGGCTGAGATATAAAAGAACGACATGTAAAATAGTGTCTTTGAGATAGCAAAGAATTCTCGTAACACCTTCCTAATGATGGTCAGTAGGAGAATGCATAAATTGATAGATATGATTGACAGCGAAAGCAATATCGGGTCGTGTGATGGTGATATATTGTAAAACACTAACAATGCTTCGATAGATCTGAGGGGCAACCATTAAAGAGGAGGATGAAGGTGCAATGAAGTCACCTTCAACTATCGGTGTGGAGATACGACATGCACCATCCATTTTTGCCTATTGATTTTAAAAAAAAGATTGAAAATTTCTCATTGCATTTGTAGAATAGAGAAAAGTCAGTTTTTAAATCAGAGAATCCCTGAGTATGAAGCCAAGTAGTTATATGATAAAATCATACATGAGGTGCTTATCGAAGATCATATATAGATTT
>NC_133877.1:9894198-9911812 GCF_044706935.1 Curcuma longa | reverse complement strand
AGCAGTATAATCCAGATGCTCTCCCAGTCATCCAACAAATTACACTAAAAAATGTGGTCGGCACCAACATCTTCGCAGCCGGATTCTTTTCAGGAATTGAAAACGATCCCTTCACTGGTATTTGCCTTTCGAACATCACACTGTCCATTACATCTGACCTCCCCTTTTCTTGGTCTTGTTCAAATGTTTCAGGATACTCCGAATCAGTCTTTCCTAGTCCATGCTCCGACCTCACTTCAAACTCTTCCCTCTTCTGCTTCTCTCTCTTAGACTTCAACACTCTCGCAGAAGCTTGATAAACACTTGCCTCTGCAGTAATCATATTCATTTCAGCCCTCATGTACAATCATCATCAAACTGGAGCCTCGTTCCTGTCGTTGCTTATTCTTCTTTCTGCAATAAATCCCCCCAAAACCAAGATCCTTTTCGTCTGTCGATCATCGAGTCAATGTTTGTTCCCGTGTCAACCTCACCATCTGTCTTGGCTCTAAACCGAAACAAGGGTTGTTGGCATTAGAGATGGCAATGTGCATTCTTGTACAGTTAAATTTCTTCATTCAATCTGTAAGAAAAATTTTTGGTAGTGGTTGGAATCCAGACATTTGCTCAATACCTTTGCATTTCTTATTCGATGATGTTCGGCATCTTATCTTGTGACGTTACAAACATGAGCAGTTGGAATCAAGCTAAAATGGCTGGCATTCTTATTTGTTAATTTCTATTGTCAGTATTGCACCAAACCATGAGCTCATCTACACACTTTGTGCAGTTCTATCAGAGGATCCATGCTTCTTGTTCTTGTTCTTGTTCTTGTTGTTGAATGATCCTAAGGTTGTGTTTACTTGGAGAGGAGTAAATATGAGATTCCTACAATGCGAGGAAACAGATACTTGTGAAAACACTTGACAGAAAGAGCACAACTGAAATAACACAAATTTGTGCATTTCCTTTGATGGTAAACAGGGAACCAAAAGGAATAGGTAGGGAAGAAGGAATAGGTGGGTAATAGGGTAAACCTCTTATGATCTCTATGTGGAATGTTTACAATTGAAACTCTCCTTTTAAAACATTAATAGCATAAAGTGAAGAAAGATCTTATCAAGATTTTAAGTTGAAGCCTTCAACTTTATCTAATCCTTTGGAGTATCAAAATATATTTTGTGGAGTCTTTCAAAATCAAAGTTCCCCAAAGAACTTTTATAAGACACATTTTTACTTTTCAAATCTATTGAAAATATTCTTAGTTGGTTGATCAAACACAAATGATTATTAGACGGCTAACAATTATATATTTTGTCCATTCTAGTAGATGGGACCTTCAATTCAGTTTTGCTTTTTTATTTACCAAACCTTTGCATTTAAATGACTCCCCATCAGCCTAATGCTCTAGTTGATTAAATCAAACTTCCAATCAACTAAAATTTTGTTATGGACATCTCTTTCAGTCAATTTCACTTCCTTGCAGATGCACACAGTCTCAAAATTGAACTAAGTCATATAATACAATTTTGAATCAACAATTCCCTAATCAAAGGTTTTAAATCAAGTCATTAGTTAATAGCTCTATCTAGTTAAATGCATTGTCCTTGATGATGTGGTCTAAAGTAAGATTATATTTCACTCACGTAATCTCTCAAGCCCTTGTGTCTTTAGGTCGTCCATAATGCAAATGCACCCAATTCCCCAAACTTACTCCATGACATTTGATTTTCTTCACCTCTTTTGCAAAAGGTGGAATCTGCCACCTTAGCGGCCTCACACGGTCGGCCCCACGACCATTTGTGAAGAGGTAAATCGAGAAACTGCAGTTGATCACGACGCAGGAGGGGATTTTCTTCACCTCAAACAAAGCCTTCAAGCCATCAAATCAATGATCTCACGATTGCATCTATAATGACTCACAATCCTCGTCCCAAAGTGCACTCTAAGCTCTTTTGTGCCTCGGGATTATGGTGTAACAGTAAAGTACTTCTACAATTAATTAGATATTCATGAATGAATTGATTCTCAAATACAGTGTACTATAGGATTTAATTTTCTCTAGTGGGAGAACAACCCTAGAACGTTGGTTATGGAGTTATACGCCATTCGTACTTCTCGTTTTACCCTTGTGGCCAATGAAAAACTCTTATGGGATTAAATCGGTCATCTCTAAAATTAATGTTGGATCGAAGTGGGCCGGTAAGAGGGGGGTGAATTGCCCTTGAAAATAAAACACGATTCTCTTGTGTTTCCTTACAAGGATAGAAGTTAGCAACAATCAATTAAATAAATAAATATTAATTAAATTAAACAAATAGTAAAAGGCAAATACACACAGATGTACTTGGTTACAACCTAGGTGGTTGTAAGCCAAGGCAATTGAAGCTTGACTATGAAAATCTCCTTTTGGTGGAGAAACCTTTTACAGAACTTTGAAGCACAAGAGAAGCTAGAAGAGAATACAATTTCAATGTTTTTTTTTTCTTCTAACTTCTAAGCCTATTTATAGCATAAGAGAATATATCTGGATCATTGATCGTAGATGAGCTTTCTCTTGGCCGTTGATCTGTTGATATGATCCTAACGGTTGATCGGAGATAGACTTTGATCGTAGCCGTTGATTAAATAAGGATAAACTTTATCTTTAATAAAAGATAAAGTGATTTATCTTTAATAAAAAAATAAGTATTTATCTTTTATATGATAAATGATAAATCTTTTTTTTCTTCTTATTTTTTTTCAACCGCCACGTCCAAAAAGTTCAAATCTTCTTCGCTAGTCAAAGTCAATAGTCAATGGTCAAAGTCAATATTTTGACTTTTGTTGACTTTTAATTTGTAGAATCTTCGGTTGGATGATTTCTGGCCAATTGGAGTTAGACTCACCCGAACCCGACTCCGGCCTTTTGCCCCTCAAGCGTGCTTCCTCCCGGCTTCTCGTCCCTCGGACTTCGTGCATGTCCTTCTCGCTCCACCAGCGTACTCTTCCGTATCCCTCGGATTGCACCAAACCCGTCGGCTCACTTCCCCGCGCAACCATTCTCGTCCTCTACGTCTTACGCTCGACTTCCTCCGTACCTAAGTTCCTGCACACTTAGCAGAGGGATTAGAACAATATAGGACCTAACCTAATTTGGCTGATCACATCAAAACTAACCAGGGTACCAACAATTAATTGGTTCAAAAAACTTGATATCTGAATTACTAAAAAAATAAAAAAAAAACTCTAAGCTCTTTAGAAATTCTATGCTCATTTTAGGCCTCTAAACCATTAAGCAAGCACAAGTCGATTCAACCTTATTGGGAAAACAATAAGCTCCACGAGCTACATATTGATAGAAATAGAGGACAGAAGAAGAGAAATAATATTTCTGAATCATTTTAGTATTTTAGTACCGAGACCAAAGGCCTTATTTATATAAGTTGTCCAAACAATAATGGAAAGATTAAATATGACATACAATCGTAATAATTATAATTCGTAGCAATGAATATAATTAATATGAAAATATTATCTTTTGCTATCGATTCATATCGATTTTGATTTTGATGTCAAATATGATAAATTTTGATTGATTGAAATTAATTCGAGATTATTATCCAGTATTGTCTTTTTTGTTATCATTATCCTTTGGCAAACTCAAGGGAGTGCCCAAATTTGAATTTGATTACTTAGTAAAGTGTTGTCTAGATAATGGCTTGATGAATATATCAGCAATTTGATCATTCATAGAGATGTAAAAAACTAAAAGTTGTCGAATCGTCACACGTTTGCAAACAAAATTAAAATCAATCTCCACATGCTTTATATGAGCATGAAATCTAGATTTGTCACAAAATAAGTCACTCCAAAATTATCACACTAGTTTTTGAGTGTAGTGGTTGAGGATAGATATAATTATGAAATAAGAGATTGTAGCTAAATAATTTTGGATGTTGTGTTAGCTATAACTTTATATTCAGCTTCGGTAGTTGAGAGAAAGACTGTTGGTTGACTAGTTTAAAAGTCAGAAAATAAGATTTCACCCAAGAAATATGACATACCTATTGGTAGAACATCTATCTTTAGGAGATCTGGTCCAATTTGCATCACTATATGCAACTAACTCTCGAGGGGACTGAGATATCAAAGAAGAGCATGTAAAATAGTATCTTTGAGATAGCCAGTAGGAGAATGCATAAATTGACAGACACAATTGATAGCGAAAGCAATATCGGATCATATGATGGTGATATATTATAAGACCCCAACAATGCTTCAATAGATCTGAGGGGCAACCATTGAAGAGGAGGATGAAGGTGCAGTGAAATCACCTTTAATGATTAGTGTGGAGATACAACATGCACCATCCATTTTTGTCTTTTGAAGAAGTCTAGTAATATATTTACTTTGGGAGAGAAGACAACCTTTAGAGTATGGAAGAAACTCTATACTGAGGAAAAAACAAGTGTTGCCGAGATCATGAGTAGAAAACTCTTGATGAAGGAAAGTAGTGATGCCTTTTTAATCACTCCCCGTTATTAAAATATCATCCACATAAATTTAAAAAAAGGTTGAAAATTTTTCGTTGCATGTGTAGAATAAAGAAGAGTCAGTTTTTAAATTAGAGAATCCCTAAGTATGAAGCCAAGTAGTTATATGATGAAATCATGCATGAGGTGCTTGTCGAAGACCATATATAGATTTTTGAAGTTGGCAAACATGTGTTGGAAGTTGCAGGTGGATGTATCTAGGTGGTTGCTCCATAAAAATAGTTTCTATAAGGTGTCTATGAAGAAAGCATTGGAAATATCTAATTGTCATATCGGTCAATTGGAGTTATAGATAGTAACAATCTGATAGTTGTAATTTTGATGACTAGACTAAAAATGTCATTGAAGCCAATATATGATTATTGACTAAAGCCTGTAGCAATAAGACAAGCTTTGTAACGTTCAATGGATTCATAGACATCGTAGCACGCCAATTTGGATCTTTGACTGCCTGTGTAAATCTAGAAGGTTCAACAAACTTTGAAGAAGCAATAAGAGCATGTGGAGCATTGCGCATATTCTCACTTAGAGGAAGCATACGATGGTTAGTATCATCATCAGAGCTACTCAAAGATGAGTGGTCAGACTAATGGGAATCAAAACTAGAGAGCGAGTCACCACTAGCTACTGAGTCTAAAGGAATTAATGGAGATGGAGCAGGATCCAAAATACCATCCCCATTATACTTTTAATATGCCCAATTGGAGCAATCTGTGGGGATTCTTGTATACCACTTGGTGAAAATAAAAAGGTGCATTGATTATCTAAAGAAGTGGTCGAGGTAGAAACTGCAAATGGAAAAAGAGATTTATCAAAAGTAACATATCAAGAAATATATATCCATCTAGTTGAAATATGAAGATAATGATACTCATGATGCAAATTACTGTAATCAAGGAAAACAAATTGAAGAGAGCGAGAGTTTAACTTGTGTTTAGAGTAAGGTTGTAACTAAGAATAACATGTGCAACCAAAGATATGAAAGAACAAGTAATCTGGAGAGTGATTGTAAAGTTTTTCTAAGGGGCTTTTGTTTTGAAGTAGTAGAGTGGGTAAATGATTGATAAGGTAGACTGAGGTTTAAATGACATCTGTTGGGACTGGTGCGTTCACTAGAGGGGGGATGAATAATATTTTTCGATCTTGCTTGCAAAATTATTAGCGGAAGCAAAAGAAAACAAGAGCAAGAGAAACAAACATGCTAACTCATTCGATTTACTTGGTATCCACCTCTACGAGGTGACTAATCCAAGGATTCACACACAAACAACGACCTTCCACTATGAAAACTTCTCCTTCTCAAAGAACTCTTTGAAGGCGGAGAAACCTTTACAAACCGATCTTTTCCTTTCACAAGATGTGTAGTGAAGTTTAGAGGAGGAGGAATGAAAGTTACAAAGATTGGAGTTCGTGCAAGAATGAAAGAACGTGAACAATTACTTCTCCAATCGTCAAACTGTGTTTTTATAAAATTTCCGACATCAGTCGACTGACTCAGGGAGCAGTCGACTGATGGACTTCAACGGCTAATTAATTCGCGTTTAATTCTCCAGCTGTTAGTCCAACGTTCGTCTGTCAATCGACTGCTCCATCCACCAATCGACTACTGGTCCAAGCAAATCACTCGATCAATCTTTCTGTGTGCTTCTGGATTAAGTCACCAGTCGACTGATGGTAGTGTCAATCGACTGGTCAAGTTAAAAATCCCCTTTCAGCTTCCTTCTTCATCCCTTAGCCTTGACGTAAGTTTTCAAATGTCTTCCACAAGTCTCGTGCCTTTCCTTGCACTTGCTTGAGACGTTTCCCTCAGCTTCGTCGTGCTAAGTCTCCCTTAACTAAGAGGTCGTGCCTCTGGGACTTTACATTTGCCAAGAGGTCGTGCTTCCGAGACTTTGCCTTTGCCAAGAGGCCGCATCTCCGGGACTTTACCATTTGCCAAGTCTTTATTCCTGGACTTTCCTTTGAACCCAATTCACATAAATTAGATTACCAACATTGTCTAACTTAAACTTATTTTAACCAAACATTAAAATCCAATTCCACTTGGGGCAAAATTACACAAACAATCTCTCCCTTTCTCCCTTTTTGATGTTTGACAAAAATTTATTAAAGTTAGGTCTTTAATACATCATTATATAACAACAGCAAATAACCTCAGTGATAATAAATGAATCATGAATCACTAAGCATGGATAACATAAAAGCACTTTTAACAGCATAAAAATATTAATTCAAACTTAAACTCAACATTTCTCTACTCCTCCGGATTCTATTTACATTTTACCAAAGACAACAGTACACGTGACGAAACCACAACAATCTGCCCCTTAGGAGAATAGTAGATCGTCACATCATGTGGATCACTTTTAGTTAAA
Organism: Curcuma longa; assembly: GCF_044706935.1. Taxonomy (NCBI): domain Eukaryota; kingdom Viridiplantae; phylum Streptophyta; class Magnoliopsida; order Zingiberales; family Zingiberaceae; genus Curcuma; species Curcuma longa. The sequence goes on along the minus strand of NC_133877.1, from coordinate 9,904,923 downwards.
ATTTCACCTCGCGACTAACCACTCCTGCTTGCCATCACATGTTTCTCGTACGGACTTGTTCGGAACGGCACCCAATGTGACACCAACTTTTGATGGGTGGTGCCCACGCAATTAGGGCCTGAGTAGGTAGGTTATCGATCTTTGGAGTAGCAGGAAGGTGGACCGATTTTTTTTTTCAAATTGACGCTCGATTTTACCAAATTATCAACTCCTCCCTTTGAATTTTGTTATCAAAAATACATTTCATCTCACAGAAAATAAGTTAATTATTCCCCTATATTATTTTCATTATATTCGTATATTTTTTTATTTAAATCTTGAATCGATCGGACGTAGTATAACAGCTATAAAATCGTAACTGCTACCTGTTAGTAACTACGATATCGTAATTGCTATAACTATAAATTATAATGATTTTATAACTACTACTATAATAATTGTATCAATTATGAAACTATAGTTGTTATAATATAAAAAATAACTTTCAATAAAGATAAAAAGGACTGAGCCTATCAAAATTGGGTCCTGAATGACTATAGTTGTTATAATATGAAAAAATAACTTTCAATAAAGATAAAAAGGACTAAAATTTTTCAGAGCCTACGAAAAACCTTTAAACGATATTTTTTAGAAAAACTCAAAATTGGGTCCTACACCGAATAATAAATATAAATTTCTGAATGAATTTTAATTTATATGATTTAATTCGATACAAAAATTATCATCATTCAAATTTTATTTAACATTTATAATTATAAGAACTACAATTTTATAATTATTATAATTATATAATAATTAAAAATTATAATTATTATATAAATTATAATAATTATAATTTTGTAGTCACTATAATAAGTGTGCTTTTTGATGAGATATATGTAAGAGAAATATAAAAATTACTATAGCAGAGGATAATTAAAAAATTATATAAGTGTGCTTTTAAAAAAAATTTAAAATAAATCATCTCGATTATTACCAAAATAAAGAGCGTCCTTTTTATTTTTATTTTTTTTATCCCCAATCTAGGGTTTCGCTGGGCGCCTCGCTTGTCCGCTGCGCATCCATTTCCATCCCACCGCAAGCAATCCCCATTTCGACGATATCTTCTCTCTTCAATTTTCGGGAGCGCCTCCGGTTTCTCGTTCTTGCCCGATCTCTTACTTTCTGTTGGCAAAGGGAGTAGAAGCAGAGCAAGATGTCGCTGAGGCCGAGCGAGAGGGCGGAGGTCCGCCGGAACAAGTACAAGGTCGCCGTTGACGCCGAGGAGGGGCGGCGCCGGAGGGAGGACAACATGGTGGAGATCAGAAAGAATCGTCGGGAGGAGAGCCTACTGAAGAAGCGTCGGGAGGGGATGCTGGCTCAGCCCCTTCCTCAGCCGGTCCACACCACTGCGGTGGAGAAGAAGGTGATCTTTCTCCCCGTGGATTTTTTTTTTCTCATTTGGATTCTTAGATCGCTGCGAACACCCATCGTCTTCGGTTTTAATCCGGTTCGGTCTTGGATCGATGGTGATCGGGTTGGGGTATTGGATGTGGAATGTGTAGTTTACTATTTTGTTTGATCTGGAAATTTGCAGCTAGAAAGTCTTCCGGCGATGGTGGTGAATGTTTATTCAGATGACAGTTCTATGCAATTGGAAGCAGTTACGAACTTTCGTAAATTACTATCAATAGGTATTTGTTGATCAATGATTTCTCGGACGTATTGCTTTCCTCTTCAATTCGAGAAATTGATCATTCTGAATAGTTGAAATTTGTTTTCACCTGGTTTTTGTTTCATCAGAAAGAAGCCCTCCAATCGAAGAGGTGGTACAATCTGGGGTAGTTCCTCGATTTGTTGAGTTCCTTATGAGGGAAGACTATCCTCAACTTCAGGTCAGTGGGCTTCCCTGTCATATTAAACTAACTTTTCGTTTTCTTTGTTATTTTAACTTGTATGATTGATTTTGTTGTTGTTGCTCTGTAGTTTGAAGCTGCTTGGGCTCTGACCAATATTGCCTCTGGAACTTCCGACAACACAAAGGTTGTGATCGATCACGGGGCAGTTCCGATATTCGTTAAACTTCTCACTTCCCCAAGTGATGATGTCCGTGAGCAAGTATGTACTTTTGCAGATTGGTGTTTCATTGGTAAGGTATTGTGCTCTTGTTGCGAATACTTTTCGTTAACGCATTGCATTTTTTTCTAGGCAGTATGGGCCTTGGGGAATGTAGCTGGTGATTCTCCTAGATGCAGAGATCTTGTCCTCGCCAATGGAGCATTATTTCCACTGTTGCAACAGCTGAACGAACGCGCAAAACTCTCCATGTTAAGGAATGCCACATGGACTCTTTCTAATTTTTGCAGAGGGAAGCCTCAACCAGATTTCAATCAGGTTTATTTATCAACTCAAATAGTCTCTTGATCATATTCTTCTTATACATTCATGTTTGTATTAATTTCTTCCATGCATCTTTTCTATCAGGTTAAGCCGGCTCTTCCAGCTCTGGAGCGATTAATTCATTCAAACGACGAGGAAGTGCTCACAGATGCATGCTGGGCATTATCGTACTTGTCTGATGGTAACAATGATAAAATACAAGTTGTACTTGAGGCTGGTGTCTGTCCTCGTCTCGTAGAGCTACTACTGTATGAATGCACTGACCTTATTCATTTACACCTCTCTTTTTTTTATTTCTAAATGCTTAATTGATTTGATTGTTTGTCAGCCATCCATCACCTTCCGTGCTTATTCCAGCCCTTCGCACTGTGGGTAACATTGTGACAGGTGATGATTTGCAGACACAGGTATGTTCAAGTACGATTTTTTTTAATGAATTTAATCCTGATCTTCTTTATTTGTTTCCTTCTCTTTTTTTCCCCTTGTTAATGATGCTACTTGTACTACTGAGCTAGGATGCCTGACATATTTCAGAATCATGATTCATGTTGCTTGTACTCTTATACCCATTATTGGGTTTTTTACCCATGTGGTTTTATCTTTTAAAAATTAGTATTCAGTGCCTATGTTGTTGAAGTATCAAAATATCTTCTGTGTACAGCATGAATAGTGCTCTGTTCTGATTCAACCATTTTTGTGGACTGAGTTTAGTCAAAGTTATTTTTGGTTATTAATTGAAAGATCTAAATATCTGCAGCATGAATAGATTTGTTATGTTGTGTGCTGCCTCATACTAGATGTGTGATTATAAATACAAATACTCAAAGTTCACTTTTACACTATATATTTGTATGCTTATGCTCATGTTTGATAAGCTAATCCATATAACAATATAGCATCAAAAAGTAATGCTTCAATGCATGGGTTCTTCCATCTGTTCATTGCAGCAAGTGCATCATAAACTTAAGTATTTAAATTCTTCCATCGAGGAGTAAAATGACAGAATCTGTACAATATTTGCATAATGATTTTCTCCTACAAGTATAATTATTTTCATTTGTGTATTCTTAACGTTTGATGGATTGTTGAAAGCATGCCTCTCTTTTGCTATTTGACTAGGTTTATCCTCCATATGTCATAAAATCTATTTTCTTATTTTTTTTGTTATATTATCTTAATTTTAATGTTCAATGATTTGATTTTGTTTTCAGTTTGTTATCAATCATCAAGCACTTCCTTGTCTCCTCAACCTCTTGACTCAGAATCACAAAAAAAGCATCAAGAAGGAAGCTTGTTGGACCATATCAAACATCACAGCTGGAAACAAGGAACAAATACAGGTGAGTTTTATGAGAATGAAAAATGGCAAATCATTTAATGCAAGTTTCAGGATTTTTGTCAAAAAATTGAAAACAATCATGCAGCTTTCTTTCATTTTGCATTTCAAGAATAACAATATCCCCTAGCAAAATTTTTTTTTTTTGCATATCACGCATATAGTAAATTCATCAATTTTGCAAATCATGATGCTCAAACATCTTCTGTTCCAACGTTTCACCTTACCCCTGATTAAATCTTGTTGATAAGATAGTTTCTTTGCAATGTAGGAGTGTCCCTGGAATATATTATTATTACTGATCTAACATTGAAGTATTCTTCTAGTTGGTCCGAGAGACTAATTTGTACAATTCAAGGATTATGTAGTCAATTGTTGGACTGGAAGATCTTATTTCCATAATTATTTTTAACTTTCACCTATGGGTGTTCTCATTATAAGTGTAATTGGGTAAATATTTAGAAAGGTCTTCCCTTTAATTTTACAGCAATTGGAAATATCTGATTTCAGGCTGTTATAGCTGCTGGCGTCATCAGTCCTCTGGTGGATATAATGCAAACTGCAGAGTTTGATATCAAGAAAGAGGCAGCATGGGCCATCTCTAATGCTACTTCGGGTGGTACACATGAGCAAATAAAGTAGGTTATTGCTATTGTTTGATGGCACCTTGTTATTTAAGTCTATCCAAATGTTCAGTTACCATGTTCATCTAATCTCTGTTTGTTTGAGCAGGTACTTGGTTAATCAAGGCTGCATCAATCCCTTATGTGACCTGCTCGTGTGCCCTGATCCAAGAATTGTCACTGTTTGCCTGGAAGGGCTTGAAAACATCTTGAAGGTTGGCGAAGCAGATAAGAACCTGGGTGCTAGTGGCGATGTCAATCTATATGCTCAGATGATTGATGAAGCGGAGGGCTTAGAGAAGATCGAGAATCTTCAGAGCCATGATAATACTGAAATTTATGAGAAAGCTGTGAATATTCTTGAAACGTACTGGTTGGAAGAGGAAGATGATGCGATGCCTACAGCTGATGGCACTCAAGCTGGGTTGCATTTCGGGAACAATGATCAGAACGTAGTTCCTCCTGGAGGATTCAACTTCAGCTAAACAATGGTAGGAAGCTGATTCCTAATGTCTGTCTGGATATTACCTGGAAGACAGTCGATACAAGAAGCCATACTCCTGCTTACAAGAACAGATTTTGACGATAATATTCAAGTTTTTTGTTTTTTTACATTGCAGGTGAAGTTATATGGAGGTACAGGGATCATGTCTCAGCAACTGGAGATGGTTCCAGTTCAGCGTCCTCATCAGGCGAGTTGGGTCATGGGTCAAGGTCGAGGTTGGGTCAGTTTGAGTCCAGTCAAGTCCGTCAAAGTGGGACCGATCGAATAACGGTGTTATGGGAAGGCGATGTATTGGTTATTACACTTTTGAATGATTGCATAGCCTAATGCAATCCAATGGAAAGGAGAAATATACTTGTGATGAATTATCTCAAGACCTGGATGCCATGTTTTTGCCTCAGGAGTATGAGCATTTCCAGGGTGCGAGTTGATGAAATTGTTATTAGTTAGAGTCGGTTTTGCATCTATGGCAGGTCATGTTTTGTGGCCTTTTTCTAGTCAGAGTTATAGCGTCAAGGAAGAGAGGTCTTGGTTTTTCCTTACCTTTGCTACTGTCTTGAGTTATTTTCTTTGTGCAATTGTGAGTTTGAAAATTTATTGTTTTTACAAGATAATTATCTCCTGGAATTCTTTTTGGTTGATGCTGTACACTTATGTTACTGCAATTAATTGCTTGGTTATCATGGTTTGATTCAAGTTTAATCTGGAAATCAAAACCATGTAATATAAAAATAAAATTACAATAAAATTGGACTGCTCTATCTATTCTTTGCACAAGAACCCCTTCAATCCATTTCAATTTATTCTCTTGATAATATTGAGAAAATGTTTTAAAACTCAGTTTTGCCATCATTAGGAGATGATGTATGTTAGCTTATAAAAACCATTCAACAGGTTTCTTATTGTAGTCGTTGTTCAAGATCAATCTTGGATCTTTGCATAGATTTGTGAGAGTATACGATAAGTAGAGATTTTTGAATAGATTGAATCAACTAAAAGTAATCCTCATCGACTGAAGTAATGAGTAGACTGGGAACTCTTCTTTCAGAAACATAATAATTTCTATTGAGTTTAGTGGATTGAACTAAAACATCAATTGATTGAATATGATTTTACAATTGATAGTCTGTAGATATGCATTGGCTGTGATTCTTTGACATTATGAAACATAATCTAGAATCATTGTGATTGAGACCTTACAGAGGCTTTAGGAGCTGATTTATGGAGCTGATTGATTGACTTTTCTCAAATCTCGATTAAATTCTATTATGTTTTTGTTCAATGACGATAGTTGAATGGAAAGAAAAAAATTATTAATATAAAATTTATATTATTTTTATAGAATAATAGTATTGTGATAAATTATTTTAATATTTTATTATATCTTGGTTGTTTAATTTGTTAATTTTTATCTTTAATTTTTTATTATTATTTTTAAAAATTTGATAAATATTCATAGTTTCATAGAAATAATTTTAATTTGATAAGAAATATAATTATAAGTGATAATATGATATTTATATAGGATATGGATATTTTATCCTACAATAGATATGGATATGAGAATAAATACGAGGATGAGAATGAATATAATAAATTATGATGAGGACGAAGTATATGAAATTCAATTTCACTCTGATCCATTATCATCCACACTAGGAAGAAGTTTGGATGGATTTAGAAGCCTCTCGGGGCATAATTAAGTTGGTTACGACGGAGCAGAGTCGTTGACATTGGCAAGAGTCGAATCTCGACAAAGCCGAGACAATATCCTACTCCGTCGTAGCCAACTACAACTTCTCGATTAACCTTCTCACAGATGATCATGAGACCAACTGTGTGGGCTCACTGGGGTAGTGGATTCCACCTTTTTGTTGAAGAAATTAGATGAATTTAGAGGGCATTTGAGACTTTTCACAATTGGATGATACTTACGTAGTGCCAAATGTCCATTCTTCGATAGGACACGACATGGATCTAATTAACTTGATTACCTATCGTGCCAAATCGAGTATGACATGCTACTTATCTCAAGTGGTAAACATGGAGACATGTGTTACTTGAAATTTCGAGTTCGAGTCCTCTTAGCAACATGTACTTGTTGATGAGATGTTGTTTCGACAGTAGACTCTTATCAACATAGTGGTACCGTATCTTCAAAAAATTTCTTAGGGGGTTTTTTGACTATGAGGTCATTTCGGCAGTAGAGCCGGTCACTATAAAAAATTTACCCAAGATAATTTTTTTTGTCCCGGAACATAGTTGAGTTGGTTACGACGGAGCAGAATTGCAGAAGAGGGTAAGAGTTTGAATCTCGACGAAGCCGAGATAATACCCTCCTGCGTCGTGGTCAACTGCAGCTTCTCGATTTACCTCCTCACAAATGGTCATGGGGCCGCTAAAGTGACGGATTCCACCTTTTGCAAAAGAGCATGATATGCTATGCCACGGATTGTGTCACACACTATGACATCCCACTTATGGCCTGTTTAGATGGGGTGAGAGAAGGTTCATTAACGGAAGGGGAAGGGATGAGAAGGGATGGAAAAGGAGGGGAAGAGAAGTATTTAGGGGGCATTTGGTTTGGAATTTTTTTCTATTTTTTGTTTTCCATTTTCTATTTCTGCTTTTCTATTTTTTGATCTAGTTTTTAGAAAATAGAAAATGTGTTTGGTATAATATATTGTTTTCTATTTTCTATCCCCGCGTTCATCGCCGCCGTTCGTCGCCGTCCGGTCACCGCCGGCCACCATCCCGGGCTCGTTGGAAGAGCAACTCGACGGCGCACACATCGGCACCGGATTCCGGCCGGATTGGGCCGGAATCCGACCGGGATTCCGGCCGAAACAGAGCAGACGCGCTGGTGGCCGATTTCGCCGGAATCCGGCCGGATTCCGGCCGAATCGGGGCCGGAATCCGGCCGAATTCCGGCCGAAATGGGCCAACAGCGTCTGTTGGCCGATATGATGAGAATAAATACGAGGACGAGAATGAATATAATAAATTATGATGAAGACGAAGTATATGAAATTCGATTTCAATCTGATCCATTATCATCCACACTTGGAAGAAGTTTGGATGGATTTAGAGGCCTCTCAGGGCATAGTTAAGTTGGTTACGACGAAGCAGAGTCGCTGACATGGGCAAGAGTCGAATCTCAGCGAAGCCGAGATAATATCCTGCTCCGTCGTGGCCAACTACAGCTTCTCGATTAACCTTCTCACAGATGATTGTGGGACCAACTGTGTGGGCTCACTGGGGTAGCGGATTCCACCTTTTTGTTAAAAAAATTAGATGGATTTAGAGGGCATTTGAGACTTTTCACAATTGGATGATACCTACATAATGCCAAATGTCCATTCTCCGATAGGACATGACATGGATCTAATTAACTTGATTAACTATCGTGCCAAATCAAGTATGACATGTTACTTATCCCAAGTGGTAAGCATGAAGACATGTGTTACTTGAGATTCCGGGTTCGAGTTACCCAAGATAATTTTTTTGCCTCGGAGCATAGTTGAGTTGGTTACGACTGAGCATAATTGCAGAAGAGGGTAAGAGTTTGAATCTCGACGAAGCCGAGACAATACCCTCCTCCGTCATGGTCAACTACAGCTTCTCGATTTACCTCCTCACAGATGGTCGTGGATAGGGAAAGGGAGGGGCGTTTGGTTTGGAATTTTTTTTTTCTATTTTCTGTTTTCTATTTTCTATTTTTGTTTTTCTATTTTTTGATCTAGTTTTTAGAAAATAGAAAATGTGTTTGGTATGATATATTGTTTTCTATTTTCTAGAAAAAAAATTGAAAAATACATTTGGTTTGTTAATATGAAAAATTATAAATAAAATAATTTTTTTAATAAAAGATATTTTTAAAATAGTTTAAAACGCTCAATATAATTAGATTAATTGACCACATCATTACGAGTACCGACCGAACCAATTTATTATTTAGTTGGTCTAATTAAATTATTAAAATAATTGATTATGTTATAAGAAGGAATATGAAATAGATAAGTAAAGTTAGTTTCAAAATAGATTAATGAATAATTATTACGTTTTGAATTTAAAATAATTATTTCATATGAATAGATATTTCTTGATAATTTTTTCTATCAAATAATTAGATATAAAGTAACAAAGTTCAGAATAGCGGGAGAGAAGCTTCTCTCGGAGCTCTGCCGCGTCAACCTACAGGCCCACGTACCTTGTGTGTAATGTATTACCACAACATAAGCCTGAAATGGAAAAGTTGTGATAGACGTACCTTAGTTGCCTACCGCGTTCATCTACTAAAGTGCGCTCTTCGGCACAGCCAAGGCTAGCAGGCGCGTGTATCTGCATTGGTGGGCAGAAGTCGCCTGATGAGGATCTCCACCGACGTCAACACCGACAATACGAGCCTTTTCATGCTCGTGCGTGAGGCCTCGGTCTCGATGTGGAGTTGTACGAGGGAGGAGGCAGCGGCGGGGGATCCGGCGGTCGAGGAGATCTTCGAGGGTTTTCTCACCATCGGAACCTTAGGAGTCGGGTCATGGCCGATCGAGGAGGAGGATGGAGCGTCGATCGAGGAAGCATAGAAGGAGTCAGTGGCAGCTTGTTGTCGTGTGGTCGGCACTGGAGACGATCGCGGAGAAGGAGGCGGAGGCGACGACGGAGAAGGGGGAAAACACCACATTTTTGTATTTCCTTGTAGTTTCTATTTTCCACTGAAATGATATTTTATCATTTTTTATTTTTCTTTTCCAGAGAATGAAATTGGAAAACACAAAGCAAGCAATAATTTCTAGAAAATAAGAAAATAAAAACAGAAAATGATCAAACCAAACGCCCCCTTATATTCTTTTTGATTGGGAGGAAAGGAAGATTTATTAACGTAACATGTGTTATCTTGTTTGAGAGGAAAAGAAAGGGAATAAAGGTTAAATATATAAAATCATAAAAATATCCTTACTTTTTAAAATAAACCTATGAAAAATCTATATATAGCTTATGAGACCAACAAAAATTAATATTTATGACTTAAATAAATAAAAAAATTAAGAAATAATGAGTAGACATATAATAAATATGTAAAATATAAAATCTGTATACTTTGGTATGACAAAGGATAAATCAATATATATATATATTTTTATACAGAATTTTCGGAGAAATTTACGACAAAGGTCGACGTCGAATAGTGCGAGCGATGAGATCCTGTGATGGTTGCGTTATGTGATGAGGAGCGATGATGCAAAAACCTAATAGATGAGTTATTTTAATAATTAATATTTTAACATAAAGATAAAATTAAAATAAATATTTTTTAAATTTTCCTTCCCCTTCTTTACATCCCGATTTGGAGTATAATGAATTATGTCGATTCATGGGCATGCAAGGGGAAAACTTACCTTTCTCTCCCCTTCCCCTCCTTAACTCACTTCATCCCAAACAAGGGTCCAGATTCTCTTTTCCATTCCTTACCCTTCTCTCCCTTTCCCTCACCTCCTTCCAAACAAACTGTTAGAATAAACACAAGCCCGATTAGTATTTGATTCAAAAATATTTTTAAAATTATTTAAATTTTTATATAAAATACATAATAAATTTAAAAACTCAAAATTTCAAAAATAAAGCTTTTAGAATTAAAAAATCATTTATAATTTTTTAAAAACTTTTAAATTGATTTTATAATTCTAAAATAAAATTTATCTAAAATATTATATGTCGGATCAAACTAGGCAGCATGGGCTCAACCGTTTAGCGCTTCTTTGGTCAACCTTTAATTTTAGCATCAATTTTCTGTTCCATGCTCAAGTGTGAATCCAGAAAGTTATTGGGCTTAAGTGCTTAAAGATTTATGAGCTTTCGCCCGACTATCTCATTGTCAGAACAAA
>NC_133877.1:9841049-9894098 GCF_044706935.1 Curcuma longa | reverse complement strand
GCTATCTTTGATGAGCATATACGTCAGCAATTCGTTGATCGATGACATAATCATCCACAGTGTATTAGCCGGAACAATTATATATCCACAAAATATCTGAAGCCTGTTTGCTCTTGCTGGTGGCACACGGTCGTTTCACTAAATTGTATCATTACTTTCTGTTTTGGCTTGGCTAATCATGGAAACCAGTGAGTTAGTCATAAAAATTCTGGAAGCTAATCATGGAAGCCAAAGTATAAAACGACACATAAAAATTCTGAATAGGAATGCTCTATTGAGTGTTGTTCTTCTAGTTTGTTAATCATTCAATTGGGACAGTACTGCTGTGTTTTATTATCAGAAACACAAATGTAGATTCTCCAAAGGTCACAATAGTTATATCCCCAACTAAATGTGTGTCATTGAGAAAGAAATTATCAACAAGAAACTGTGAAGAGCCTGACTTCCTAAGTCTGTTTAAGACTGCTTCATTGTTTGATATGAAATGACTGCACAAAACCTCCTTTCAGGTTCTACTGGTGAATAAAAACATTCTTCTTCATGCTTCCAACTTCTAGTTCTTGGATCCCATCACCGTCCTTTCTTAGGCTAATTCTAGTTTCATCAGGCATTAAATATTGGACGACGTTCTGATACTTGTTTCTGTTGCAGACAACTTGCTATTGACTACAGATCTGAGAACCGTCAAACTAGTGGACCTTGGTCTGGCAAGAGAAGAAACACAAACAGAGGCTATGACTGCTGAAACTGGAACATGCCGTTGGATGGCTCCAGAGGTACTTCTCAGTGTTTTTTACAATTCGCTATCCTGCAGCTGAATCTTACCAGTTATCATTTGGTTGCTAATCTTTTCTCCTTTTCAAGTTATACAACAACGTAACATTACAGCGTGGTGAAAAGAAACATTATGATCACAAGGTGGATGTCTACAGCTTTGGAATGGTCTTGTGGGAGATGCTTAGTAATCGGCTTCCATTTGAAGGCATGTCTAACCTGCAAGCTGCCTATGCAGCTGCTTTCAAGGTTGGCTCACTGTGCTGCAAGGTAGTCTTGTTGTTTGAAGTGAGAGTTTATGTTTTTCTGTGTTTAGAATGTCAGGCCCAGTACAGATGACCTCCCTGAAGAGCTGGCTTTGATCTTAACTTCTTGTTGGGAGGAGGATCCAAGTACAAGACCTGACTTCAGCCAGATTGTTCAGATGCTTCTGCAATACCTACCCATCATTTCACCACCTCAACAAGTGTTTCCTGACGGAGCCATGAGTTCTCAGAATCTTGTTTTATCGCCTGATTCTCCTGGAACAAGTTCACCAATGGAAGCTCAAGATGGATCCCACCCAGTCAAAGATTTGCCTGTTGAACTGGCCAAAAAAACATTTAAACTGGGATTCTTTGGCTGTTTCAACCGAATCAGATCGGCCTCCATTTCCTGGTATAACTGGTTGAACCGACCAGCTCGGCCCAAGTCTAGCAACACTGGTGTTAGTGTGAAAGGAACAACAGAGAAAAAATAGAGAGGATGTTTTTCCTGCATCAGTCATTGGACTCATTGCTACTGATCCCCATTCAAAGAGAAACAACAGAGAAAAAATAGAGAGGATGTTTTTCCTGCATCAGTCATTGCTACTGATCCCCATTCAAAGAGAAGATCAAGGAAGGCCCTACAATTTGTTTCAAATGTATTGACAGATTGATCTTGTGATTGTTGCATAAGTTTGATTGCTGCTGGAATACTTGGAAGAACAAGAGTTATTCAAAAGCAGAAATCTTGCCCTTTTTTTCCTAGCTGATTAATAAAGAAATATCAAATATTTGATTGCTCGGTAGTTAAGACTCTTTAGGACAGCAAGAATCCCATATGTGCTTCAAAGGCTCTATTCTCATCCCACATAATGAATTTTGAGCCTACATCTTGCATCAACAACTCTAATTTTTTATTGATGAGAAAAATGAACCATCTTGCATCTTCATCTAACTTGAGAACTCGATTAATCATTATACTTCCTGAAGGCATCATACGTACTTTTCAATATTTCACAGTAAAAGACACTTCATATATGCGATTCAAGTGCTTCTAGGCCATGTTGGATGTGTAGAAACAGCAACTCTGATATCAGATTTTGCATTTAATTTATCAATAATCAGAAGACCAGATATTGCATTCAATTTACCAGTAATCATTGCACGAACAAGATCCATCTTTGAAGTGATGGAATCTATTACGGTCTCTTACGATGATTTCCCTCTCATAGACCTTCGAGATCAGCTTAGTTGCTGAGTGGCAATCAGTGCATACTCTGAGATTCTTTGACACTCGAATGGGAATTCCAGGAGGAGATTTCATCAGTCCAAAGGCAATTGCCAATTTCTCACTATGGTGGGAAACTGAGACTTCTTTCTCATCCTCATCTGCATCTAACCGAGCCTCTGCCGTGTTTGGCACATAACCAGCCAGCTTAATCTTTGTTACTATCTCATTGACTTTGTCATATATCTCTTTTGATTGAGGATGAGAACTGTCTTCGGCAAAAAACTCAAAGATCATACCTTCCAATTCAATCAAACTACATCCTGGATCTTTTGCAATTCCCTTCTCTTTCATTTGGTTCCTCAATCTTACTGCATCCTCCCATCTACCAACGGATGCATAAATATTTGAAAGAAGTATGTAGTCACCACTATGCCTGGGTTCTAACTTAACGATTTGCTTCAATGCTTCTTCGCCAAACTCCACATTTTTGTGAACTTTACAGGCAGACAACAACGTTCTCCAGACAATGGCATTTGGTTCAATGGGCATGCTCTTGATAAACCAATATGCCTCTTCAATCAAACCAGCTCGCCCAAAGAGATCAACCATGCAACCATAGTGCTCAATCCTAGGACTAATACCATACTTTTTGCTCATGTTATCGAAAAAAACCTGACCCTCCTCGACTAGGCCTGCATGGCTGCAAGCAGATAGAACACCAATAAAAGTCACGTCAGTTGGCATAAATTTCACTTCCAGCATCGAAGAGAAAACCTCTAATGCCTGTCTTCCCTGCCCATTACTCGCTAGGCCCTGAATCAGCACCGACCAAGACCAAGCGTTTCGGGTTGGCATATTTTCGAACACTTCGAGTGCATTATCCATGCACCCGCATTTGGCATAGAAATCCACCAGCGCAGTTCCCAGATTAACAGTGAATTGAAAGTTCTTTCTTTTGGTGTAAGAATGCACCCACTTGCCGGTCTCAAGAGCACCTAAATCTGCACAAGAAGAAAGGATGCTGACCATGGTCACCTCGTTGGGCTCCACAATAGCCTTCTGCATATCATGGAAAAGGGCAAGAGCTTGGCGAGACCGATTTGCCTGCGTGTAACCTGATATCATGGCACTCCAAGCGACGACATCGGGATGAGGCATTTCGTCGAACAACTTTCTCGCTGTTTCCACCTCTCCACACTTGGCATACATATCCACCAGAGCAGTGACCAAATTTTGGCATTCTTTAAGCCCATTCGCCTCGACATACTCACCTATCCATTTGCCCAAGTCCAGATCCCCCAGCCTCCCGCACGCCGTCAGAACGCTGATCAGAGTGACTTTATCGAAACCCACTCCCCGCTCCAGCATGCTGCGGAAGAGCTCGACAACCTCCCTCCATTCCCCGACCTTGAAGTACCCAGCGATTATCGCGTTCCAAGTCACTATACCTCTCGTCGACATCCCGTCGAACAGCTTCCGCGCAAGCCCGACCTCGCCACAGCAGGCGTACATGTGGATCAAGCTATTCACCACAAACTCCTCCGAGCGGAACCCCGCCTTCAGCGCGTGGGCGTGGACCTGCTCCCCGCATCGGAGCGAGAAAGCCCTGGAACAGGCCTTGAGGACGCAAGAGAGCGTGTGCTTATCGGGCCGGGCGCCGCGGTCGAGCATGAGGAGGAAGAGGGCGAGGGATTCGTTGGGGCAGCCGTTGCGTGTGTAGGCGCGGATGAGAATGTTGTAGGCTTGGGTAGTAGGTCGAGGTGATGCCCCAAAGACCTTGACGGCGTAGCGGAGGCTGTCGGGAAGGAGGAGGGCGGAGCATTCGAGGAGGTTCTCGACGACGGAAGGGAGGTGCGCGGCGCCGGTCTTGATGAGGTGGCCGTGGATCTGGCGGAGATCGTGGACAGTCTTGCATCGGTGCAAAAGGAGGGCCTGGTGGTTGCCGCCGATGGCGAGCAGCGTCGGAAGCGACGGTGCGGGCTTGGCGGGAACGATAGGGGCTGCAGCCGCCATTGACGGCCTCAAGTAGCTTCGACTATCTTGAACAAAGTTTACAGCTTGTTGGCTGGGGTCAATCTACTATTCTATTAAAAAAATAAAAAATATATATATTAAAATTTTTAATTTTAAATTATAGAAAATTAAATTGATCAAGATTTAACATCACTAATTCTCGTGCCTTACAAAGACTTTGAAGATGGTCGGTGGGAAATTTTCGTGGGATCGGATCAATCATTTTCAGGGATTAAGTCCATGAGACTGATTCGGATTTATCATTTTTTTACAAAGACTTCGAACTCAATTCTCGAGCACGATAAAACTCCAAACTCGATCTCTTAAACATTATACAACTTCGACTCCGCTTTACGAATATCTTATAATTTCGAACCCGATCCCGAACACTGTACTACTCCGATTTCACTTCCCAAATGCTACTTACAAAGTCTAAATATCCAATTCAATCTCCTTTCATATGGGCTTAACCCAATCGACCCACTTCTAATGGAAAATTATTACTAAGTACAATATATATATTGAAGTAAAAGATTATAACTCTTACTTTGGGGTCCTTTCAAAATTATCCCACGCGATCTGAAAGGGAGATAAATGAGGATGGACTTTACCCCGGCACAACGGCTCTCTATACAGGATCCACCCTATTGCAACAACACTACATGTAAATACCAATTGTATCATCTGGTGAGAATAAAATAAATAAATAAGTATCAATATATCTGTAGCTGATAAATTTGGTAAGACATGAGATATGGAGTTTTCACCAAAACCTCAGCACCATCGTATTCCCGCCTACAAATCCTCTTGTATAAAAAGTTGGAATCTGTCATCCCAACAATTTTACATGGTCAATTTCATAATAATTTGTGAAGAGTCCTGCCTAAAGATCTTAGACATTTACTACAAAAAATACATGATTTAGTAACGGAAATATCGACGGATATATATATCTGTCGCTATTTTAGCATTTCCGTCGCTATTCGTTGATATTAGCGACGGAATTATATTTCCGTCGTTAACTCCGTCATCGAAACCCTAATATAACGACGGAATTGAGACGGAAATTTAATTCCGTCGCTAGTTTAGCGACGGAAATTGAAATCCGTCGCTAATTAACTACGAAAATTTAATTTTGTCGCTAAATCTGGCTAAAATCGTGATTTGCCTGACCTTCCCCGTGCGCGACCCTAAACCCTACCTCTCCTCCGGTGATTTGCCCGACCTCTCCTCCGGCGACCGGTGATAACTCTCCTCCGATCGCGTTCTCTCCCTCCGACGACCGGTGAGTTCTCTCCTCCGCTGCTTCTCCCGGCTGCAACCCGTTCCTTCTTCCCTCCGGCGATCTGATTCCCGCTCAACCTTCTCCCTCTTCCCTACTGCAGAATCTCGGCTGCTCCCTTTCCCGGCTGCTCCCTTTTCCGGCTGCTTGCTCCCTTTCCCGTCTGCTTCTCTCGGCTGCTTCCTCTCCTCGGCTGCTTCTCCCGGCTGTGATTCTCCCGGTGCTCAATTTCTTTCCGAAGGTAACCAGACTGATAGCCACTATTTAATTAGATATCTAACGCGGCTGAAATTACCCACTATTTTTATTAACCATTGGATAAGTGACACATGCAATGCGGGATCCAACAGATGTGAATGATAACTGATCTGTGGGAAACTACCTGGAACATTGTGTGTCTCCTGTGCATGAATTCTAGCTACAAAGACCAACTCTACCCATTTACCTTGCTTGAACTCCTGATATAGTACCCAAGCTGATCTCACTTCATCTAAGTTCAGGGCACCACCGGCCCCACTCCTAAAACAACTTGACTGAACTCTTTTTGATGTTAATCTCTTTGGTCAAGTTCCAAACAGAGATCCAATATAGATTCTTAAATATAGCAGACTTCAATATTCTATTGTAATTTTTACCATAACAATCTTAATTACAATATAGTTGGATTTGGATTTTAACACTAGATGTATAAGTAGAATATGTTTTGAAATTATAGGCACATGTACAACTATATTTGGTTGTCCATCAACAATTATATTTGGATTTTAACACTAGATGCATAATGCACCTTTTGAAAATGAGGGGGAAAAGTAATAGAAATACCATTCATGAGTCATGATCCGTGGCAGCTCTTATGATCCATATAGTAATATCTTTAGTCCTAAAGCAATAAGTAATAAGATAGACATCTTGCCAATGCTTAGAAAAGCAACAGGTGGCAGCTAATACGGCATCTGGTCTTACCTCTTATGCATTTGGTTGTCTTATTCCCTTAAAAAATACCATGAAGATAAAAAGGCAAAGGAATCTCATTATTCAAATAAAAATAGATAAGCACTTTATACATTTGAAGTCTATAAGCTTGGATTGGATTGATAATGATATCAAATTTCCAACTGTTAAATCAAATTGTGTTACTTAAATCAAATTATATTAATATTGATGATGCAGATTGTAATGATGAATGAAAGCCACCTTAAGTAGGTTGTAATGATTCAATGGATTTCATATTTGCTTAATGTTTTCTAGTTTTCTATTTGCCTAAGATGTGTTGTAGGAATTTATTTGTTGCAAACTTGTAATTGTAGCCCGTTTTGTTTGGTTCTTCAAATAATCCGCTGCACTCTTCTTGAGAATTTAGTGCATTGATATATGATACACTATGATATGCAATTTCTTTCATTTTAGTTGGGTGCTTGATACTTTCCAAAAATTATTATGGAAACTCACAAGAAATGAAAACAGGAAACAGTGCTTTTAGTAGGTACTACAAGCAACATACTATAGTTATTTAATTGATCCTTAATGGCATATAGTGGACTGATGATAAGCCCTATAGTGCATTTGGTTCATAAGAATAGCTAATCTATAAATTCAAATCTAATAAAAATTTCTAAGTTTAGGCACAAAAAAGATATCAGAACACTAATTCCTTGCAACTAATGTCTAGAAACTAACTAATTTTACTACTGTCTGACATATTATTTAACACTGGCAACATGTATTATTACCTTATTGCTTCATTTCTTTACATCAGAAGCACCATGTAAACAATATCTGAACATCAAAGTTTATAAGATGTCATATAAACAGAATCATATAAATGGAATCGCCAACTGGGCAGAAGTTTTGAGTTGAGTCTTACCTTTGCATTGTAAATGGAACTTGCTGTGGCCCTCAGGATTTTGGTTGAGAGTTGTTTTGCCATTGGGATGAAACAAGTTGATTCCAATCACCACTTGACAAAGAAAAATTTTAGCTGCAAAAGACAAAACAAACTATGGCAATTAAAAGATATTCAATATTTATGCCAGATAAGACGTAAAATTTTAGCAAGCAATTGCTTTGCCCTAGTTTTGCCTCGATGTTGGTAACCTTTATATTGCTTGCTGTTAAAATTGAATCTTGGTACGCCTGGTAGTTCATTCAATTCTTTTACCAGGCGTGTCAGTCGACTGATTTGGGCAGGTCAGTCGACTGGCACGCTTGGTACGTTGCATTAGTCGACTGAAACAAACGACAATCGAGTCAGATTCTTTGCTCAGTCGACTGAGGTTGGATATCAGTCGACTGAGGATGTCTCAGAAGTAGGCAGCAGAGAATCGACTCGATTGGGATTTTACTTTAATCGACTGACCACGAACAGAAGCTTAAACGACTCGACTGGATCATCCACATCAGTCGACTGAGAATAGATCAGTCGACTGATGTGGATGATCCAGTCGACTGATGATCTAGTACCCAGGTAAGGGTATTGATCTAGTCGACTGATGTCCATTGAATCAAATCATTCCAACTCATTTTGCTTCAATGAAACCGTCGGTGACTGAGTGATGTGGGGCAGTGACAACCTTAGTTCTTCCCTCTCATGCATCCATTTGCACATGGCAGTAACAGATTTTCTCCCTCAGAAATTCATTGTAGCATTTTTTCCCTCTTCTTCATTTATGATTTTGCAGATATAGATATGTCTGATCAGGCAGCAGCACCAGGTGGCCGGACAGTTTTAAGAGTTGTTGGCGGGTGGTAAATATTGGTGTTATTAGCACTTTTTAATTCATAATTTATTTTATAACATATGTCTAACATTTACATGGTTTATAATGCACTAATTGTTTTTTTTCTTACATAAAAAGTATACTTTTGAGTCAGGACATGAGCGGGAGTTTCAAGACGCCTGGAATGCTGCTGCTGGCAAATTTTATAAAGATCTGCTATATAAATGCAGAAGTAAGGGCACCAGACCATCTTGGATCCCAGAGGACATCTGGGCTGCATGGCAAGCAGAAAGATGGCAGGCAAATGCAGCGACAGCTCGGTCCAACAGAAAGACCGAGCTAGCTGGCCCTAACACCGGATCCACAAAACATACAGCTCATTGTGGAGCATACCTTGGACTTAGTAAATTTACAATTAATATATTTTTAATTAATTAGTAATGTCATTATTTTTATTTAATTATATTTTTAATTTTTTAGGAGCACCAGTTACAGCGTCCTCCTACTTGATGGGAGATTTTTACGAAGACACACAAGTCCAAGGATGACACTTTTATTGATGCTCGCTCACAGGCATTAGACGTAAGAAAATAATTTTTAAATTTATTCCACATTACCGCCATGTAATTATTTTTTTTAATCTTAAATTTTATAATAATTTAATTTTAAACAGCCTGAATATTCTACTAGAGTTACATAGGCGTCTGCGCTTGCAGTTGAGGGAGGAGAGAGGCAGGAGCTCTCAACCGACCAGTTGAATGAGATCTACTATGATGTGGTCGGTGGGAGGAAGAAGAGCTCCACCCTCTACGATCTAGGGTCTCAGGCGAGAGTCGTATATGATCGTGTGATGGCCCCTAGAGCCAGGTAGGTTAGCATTTCTATTACTTTTAATTTTTTTAAAGTTATTACTTGTAAGCATGCATTTTTCAAATAGGTTGTTATAATTAAATTATTACTAACCTATTTTTATTATCTTTTTGTAGGATCTTCTTTTTTGGTTGGGCTCGTTTAGATAAGTTTTTGATATATTATTGTATTTTGACATTAGATACAGTATCAGGCATCTAGAGATTTGTGTTGTATTCAGATATTATTGTATTCAGATTGTATTAATGTTGTATTCAGATATTTTGACATGTGTGTATTAAGATGTTGTATTAGTGTTCTGTTTTATTATTGTTGGGTTATCAGTGTATTACTATTATATTGGTTTGATTGATATATAAACAAGAAATTCAAAAAAATAAAATAAATTATATAAAAAAATAAATTATTAGCGACGGAATGATACATTCCATCGCTAATAAACAATTTTTTTTAATTTTTTCTTAAAATTTAACGACGGAATTATAAATTCCGTCGCTAATTTGCGACGGATTTATAAATTCCGTCACTAATAAACGTTTATTTTTTTAATTGTTGATAAATTAATAGCGACGGAGTATATATATATACCGTCGCTAAATAGCGACGGAATTATAAATTCCGTCGCTAATTAGCGACGGAAAAAAAATTTCGTCGCTAATTAGCGATGGAATTTATAATTCTGTCGCTAAAATTAGCGACGAAAATTTAAATAGCGACGGAATTTATAATTCCGTCGCTAATTTTAGCGACGAAATTTTTTTTTCGTTGCTAAAGTGACGTCAACGATCGAATTTTACGCGACGGACGATTTCCGTCGCTAATCTATCGTTAACCTCGATTAGTGATCGAATAGCGACAGAAATAGTCTGTCGCTATTTCCTTTTATTTTTGTAGTTTAGCAGGAGCCCATATGCCCTTTAATCTTCCTTGTTGTTGCTGTAGGGAGCACCAATAATTAAATCTATATTTTGATAATGGCAAATGGTCAAAGTTAAGATGTATTGTGATCTAACAAGGTTAACCAAGTGTGTAGGTAGCACAATAAGAAAAGTTCTAAGTAGAGATTAGACAATGAAAAATCGTAGTGGATCAGTTGAACCATGGATAGGCAAGGAAAAATCCTAGTGAGTCAGCTGTACCATGACTAAGCAACGGAAAGTCCTAGTAGATCAGTTGGACTATAGCTAGGCAAGGAAATATTAATAGGCCGTGTTGTGGCTATTGCAATTCATATCTCTTATAATATAAATGTTTTATCTCTAATCAATATTGATCAACACATGTCAACTATTGGTGTTGGAAGCATCATGCGATCAAATCTAAGTTTTGATATTGGCAACAGGTCAAAGTTAAAGTTACTTGTGATCTGACATGCTTATCAAGTTTGCATGGGGTTAAAAGGATAGAAAGTATCTTCAAAAGTTCTAATTAAGACTAGGCAAGAAAGTCCTGGTTGGTGGGATTAAATAAGAAAGTCCTGGTAGAAGGAACTAGGTAGGAAGACTTGACAAATCGAGGACATCGGACGGGAAGCCTTGGGGTCGAGATTACCAGGCAGAAGTTTAGACGGGATTGTGGGTCGGAGGTCTAGCAAAAGTCTTGAGGTTCAAGATTAGTTGAGCAAAAGTCCAAACAAGTCGGGTGAACCAAAGGTTGACATCAGGTAAACTCTCTCGAGCAGAGTAGTGAGGACGCGCTCTCAGATAGAGAGCAGTAGGCGTCGGTCCAACTTAAGGTTTCATGGGAGATCGAAAGTTAAGACCGGACAGTTAGAAAGCTGTTGTTCATACTCATTATCTATTATGCTTGTGTTAACTCTGTGATGTAGGAACTCAAATCAGAAGTTGACCGGAATCAATGATTTCGGGCGCCTAGATGTGCTCTAGGCGCTCGGAAAGGCAGTCTCCAGCAGGCAAGCTGAGTTGGCACACGCGAAGCGGTCATAACACGTCAGCTTTCAAGCGCCCGGAAGGGATCTAGCCGCGCTCCGCTCGGGAAGGGATAAAGTTCGACGCGGATAAAGCTTCAGTCAGATGCTTCCACGTCAACATTCCAGACGCTTGAAAATGGATAAGTCAACGATGATGTCAGATCGGAAAGACTTCGATGGAGGCGCCCGGAAGTGGATCCAAGTGCCTGGATCACCCTATAAAAGTAAGGTTCAACTAGTGTTGAAAAATAACTTTTTCCTCGATCATCCAAGTGCTCTTCTACGAATCCAAGTCTCTAAGACGACGTGCTCAGCTTCAACGACGCAATGACATCGCGAAACCGCTACGAGTTCAAACGAATCTAGCCTTTGGTAACGCTTTGTTAGTTGTTACTTTCTTTTATATTCATTTCTTTTATACACTTAATCTCTAAGGGTTGGTAGGTTTATTACCGAATCCTATTATTGTAAAGAAACGAATCTTCTTCTCGTTCGAGAAGAACGTGAATATGATTGCCCAACGTAAGTGGTCAAACTGACTCTGAGTCTTAGAGTAGTAGTCACGCGGTTACGAACCAAGTAAAAAATAATTGTGTTTTTGTTGATGTATTTTTTTATTTCCACTGTAACGAGTATGAAGCGTGCTATTTACCCCCTCTAGTGCTTTCTCGATCCAACAGTTAACAATATATTATAACAACTTTAATATCAGTTAGTATTATGTTATAGTAGTTATGAGATCATATCTGATATAATTGTATAATTATAACATATACAAAATCGTAGTTGTTGAATCATAGTAATTATACATCCGTAATTACTATAATAATAAAAAATAAGAATAATTTTAGAAAAGTAAAATGTATAAAGGTGGAATGGGACGCCCCTTTAATAGAGATGTTCCTTTAATGATTGTAATAATGAAAAAAGATGTTTTTTGATTTTTGTCCAAATAAATTTACGCTAAACTCATTCCCACTTTTTTTCCCGTGGACAGCGGTACCCCTTCCCGTCGTGATTCTTCTCCTTTTCTTCCTCCTCCTCTTTCTTCCTTTCTCTGCCGCGATTTCTTCCCCGTCACCTCCACCCGGTCCGTAGTGGCCCGCTCGGTGGGTACCGCAGGCTGTACCGCCTCTGCATCGGCCCGGCTCTAGACCGGCTCGCCGCCGGAGGCGGAGGACGTGTGCCGCCGGAGGCCTCATCCACGCGCCACCTTTCGTTGTCACTATCGTTGTCGCTCTTCTCCATCGATTGCTGCGAAAGGCTGGGCGAGGGCGCGGCGGCGGCGGGTGGAAGGCAGCAGAAGCCTGCGTCGCTTCTCTTCCTGTCCAAGCCTGTGGACGTGTCATGACCTCCACCGCTGGTTTGTTGGTTTCATAATAGAGTTGGACTCTATAAAATATTTTCTGAGTTTTGTTATTTTATTAATTTTTTATTGTTTATAATTTCAAAACATAAGTACATAAAAATGAGAATTATGTTGAAAATGTTAACTTAAAAATAATAATAATAATTATATATAATTTAAATATATATTTAAATAATTAATAAAAATTAAAATTAGATATGTAAAATTATAATAATATATTATCTTTTAAAGAAAAGAAAGATTAAATAAGACTTAATTAATAATAATAATATAAAATAAAATTTATTTAAATATTAAATGATGATATAATAAAAGAAAGAATTTGATGATGTAAAATGATATAAATGTGATATTGTTGTATAGTTTTAAAGCATAATCAATCCAGATTATATATTTATTTAGTTTTTATTCAATTTTTTTTTAATAGCATAGGAGAAAAATAAAAATTATTTATGAAAATGATAACAATCGACTCTATGGCATTTTAGGAGCAAGGAGTATAAGGTAATTACCAATTTTGGGGTTAATTCCAAAAAATAATTAGAAGTATCGGTGTAAAATGAAACTTTCTATTGGCTAGATAAGGATGCTTCCTCTCTGTCCCGCATCTTTGTCGAGGTTATCCGCGCTAGGGTTCGGCGACGCTCCTCCTCTCGCCTCAGGTACGCTGATTCTCTCTCGCCTTTCTTCTATTTTCGATCGCTTCTCCTTTTTGCTTCACGGCATCAACGTGAACGATCCCTCAATCCGTTTCTTTGTGTGTGTGTTTTTTTTAAAAACCTATTTATCGATCCATCTTCAGATCGGGTTAGTAATTCATGGATAACTGATCTTTAAATCCTTTATGAGTTTGAACTCTGGCTCTTTTTTGACTTTTCTGTTTTGTTTCTGCCTTTCAGAACTTGGTTTCTTCTGTTAATCTGTATGTCTTGTGGATCCATCGATCCGTTTCTTTGTGTTTTTTAAAACCGATTTATCGATCCATCTTCAGATCGGGTTAGTAATTCATGGATAACTGATCTTTAAATCCTTTATGAGTTTGAACTCTGGCTCTTTTTTGTTTCTGCCTTTCAGAACTTGGTTTCTTCTGTTAATCTGTATGTCTTGTCGATCCATCGATCCGTTTCTTTGTGTTTTTAAAACCGATTTATCGATCCATCTTCAGATCGGGTTAGTAATTCATGGATAACTGATCTTTAAATCCTTTATGAGTTTGCACTCTGGCTCTTTTTTGACTTTTCTGTTTTGTTTCTGCCTTTCAGAACTTGGGTTTCTTCTATTAATCTGTATGTCTTGTCGATCTTGACAAGCCCGTATTGGAGTTATTTTAATCTTTGTCCCTCAAGTAACTCGGCTGAATCTTTGGTTTTGTTTGGATAAATATAGGTTCTATTGCTGTGAAAGAATTGATTCAATTAGGTCTCTATATGCATGTGATTAGGAGTTTCTGGTTGGTCTAGTTTCGTTATGTCTAGCAAGAAAGAAGAGAAGGGCCAGGCTGCTGCTGACCGTGTTAAAGCAGCAGCCCTCTCAGCTGCAAAGGGTCTTAGTAGGGCTCAAGCGGAGCGGGCTGCTACTGCTGCAGCCAGAAATGTGAATGCCTATGGACAGAAGGAAGAAGGACCGAGCCGATGGCAGGAAAGAAAGGAAGCAAAGCGCCAAATGTATCTAATGAGCACGGAGAAAGCTGTCAGATTGGGTGAGAGGAAGGATTTGAAGTCTTCTGCTTCCTCCGTTGGTGGCGCTTCACAGTGCCAGAAGTGTTATCAGTCTGGCCACTGGACCTACGAGTGCAAGAATGAACGTGTCTATATTTCTCGGCCGTCTAGAACTCAGCAGCTGAAGAACCCTAAGTTGAAGATGACCTTGTCAGTGTCTTATGAAATCGACAACCCTGACATTGGGAAGGAAGAAAAGGAGGCAAAGCAAGCTAAGGAGATTGGAAGGAATAGTGGGACGAAGAGCAAAAGGAAGCACCGTGCTAGTACTGATTCAGAGAAGGACAGCAGCGAGGCTTCTGTGTTTGATTCAGATAGTGAGTCTTCAGTGACTGGTTCTGAAGATTCATCTGGTGAATCTAGCTCCAGCTACACTTCTTCTGATTCAGAAGAAAAGCGGCGAAGAAGAAGGAAACATAAGAAAAGAAGACATAGAAGGCATAGTTCATCCTCTGATTCTTCTGAGTCTGAATCTGCTTCAGATAGTGATTCTGATGATAAAAACAGGAGGAGGAAGAACAAACGACACAGCCGCAGGCGGTAGGGCGATTTCTCTTTCATATTAGTTAACATCTATTCTCACGAATGCTTTGTGTCGTTACACTTGATCTGATATTTTCTGGCGGTAGATTTAAAGTCCAAACTCACGCTTTCTTGAATGATGTGGTATTTCTTGAGCAAATATCGAATGCTTTCATGTTGCTTGCATTTTGCAACTCTAGCTAGTTAAATTAAATAGTTAGTGTGTGTTTGAGATAATTAGTTAATTAATTTCGAGGCCAAGCCAAGATATGCAAGAATATTTCATGTGTATTTCGGATAATATTGTGAAAGGATACTTCAATGCTTAGTTGATTAAGCTTGAGTTCAAGCTACAGATTGTTGATATTTTGCATGTTGTACTTCGTTGTTTAGATGATTGAGCTCTTTATGTTTTATTATAAGATCCAGAAATGTGCATTGATTTCTCAATGAACAGATTGAACTCTCAAGCGTAGAGCTCGCAGGAATTGCACCATCAAGTTTCTCAATGCGCAGTTTTGACTCTCAAATTCTTACACTATCAAGTTTAATGCCTATGATGATACAGTTGAGTAGGGGAGATGAATAGTGCATCTACAAGTTTAACATGGTTCATAATTCTTCAAAATTGTTATGTCTTGGAGGAGAAACCTCAAACAATTAGTAATTGAATAAGATAGCTGGTATTAGGAGAATAGAATTTTGTGTGTGTGTTCATCTTCACCTTTGGTTCCTTTTATAGACTTCCGATCAAGTTGACTGGAAGTCTTTTTTATGGTTGACCGATGACTTTGTCTTGTTCTATTGGATTTATTCACAAAGGGCCTCGTTATCCGATGTAATTGATGTGACATGAATTTGGTCGATTGAATGTCTTTTCTGATCGATCCTTAGATTGATCCGGATCTCTAACTGTCTCGTTTGGATCTTGATCATGTTCCACATTTCTCCGATTGCCTAAGTCCATGTTCGGGCGCTCATCTCTCCGATTGAGTCAACTCCTTATCTTGTGCATCGAAGAGTCCTCTTGTGTATTGATCTCTTGAAAAATAATTTTGATCAATTGAAGTTTCGATCGATCAATTAGGTCATTTGGAACTTTGACTCCAATTTTCAAAGACTGAGTCTACCTACATTGAATTCAACCCATTGCCTAATTAGAGGTTCACTCAACTCATCTCATAGTAGTTTACCTTATACAATCTTCCATTTGATTTTTTGTCTTCCGGATGCATGGAGTCATTTGGTTTACTTCCTGTGTTTCCTACTTAGTCCACTAGTGTACTCTTCCATTATATTTTTCTTCCCTTGTATGCATTGATATCATCCTTCTCATTTCTTTGCATCTCCTGCTCTAGGTGTATCAACCTTCCATGCTCTTCATCTTTTGAGTCATTGAGTGTTTCATACCAACTTTTTTTGGTACTTTCATAAATTTTGAGTCATTAGGTAAATACTGCATATTCTTTCATAAATTCTTAGTTAAACATGCACACTTACACAATTACCTTCCACGGCTAACTCAGTTGGTTCATGCATGAAAGTTGTCACAATAAAATCTAAGAGTCGATTTTTAATGGATGTGGAATATCTCGTTGATTGCCTCACCTCCTCATGTAGTGGATCACTAGGTCCAGAGCAAAGTCTTTCATAATTTACCTTCCTTCCAAATCAATTGGGACAATACTAAAAAAAGCCCAAGTGAGATTATCATATTTTGCACAATTCAATTCTTACACACTTATAACACACATTACATCACAAAGTAAGACTTAATTTAAATATTTTATTTAAAGATTAAAATTCATAGTCAAAGTATTCGGATACTAATAATCCAATTTGGTACTAACGTACGAGACAATTATGTGCATATCATAGATAGAGTTGGTTGTCTAGTGAATTAGTTGGATTGAAGGATAAGTGAGGGACCATTATAGCGATAGAGTTTTGGCTTTTGGGATCGGTATTGGACATGGAAAGACTTGTTCAACAATTGCTATTTATTTATTTATTAAATAAAGCTTGAGTTCATCCATCCTACAAAGACGTGCATGCACCTTCATTTCTTTACAATAAATCCCACCCAAAGCAGCATTGATGGTTCAAGTTTCTACTCTTCATTTTTCCCCACCACGTGACCAAAATGAACAAGCAATCATTTCTTTAATAGACGAGCAATGGTTCCATGAATTAAAATTAATGCCCTGTGTTTAGTTTAGTTGAGATGACAGATTTAAAAATTAATTAAAAATTATCCGAACTCATCAGCGGCATGTAGACGGCTATAGGACTGCCTCTCTTCAGCAGTGAATATCTATCATCCCAGTAATTTCATATGCTTGACTTCATGATCATCTATGAAAAGGTAAATTAAGAAATTATAATTGATCACACGGAAAGAAGGTATTGCCTCGGCTTTCGTCGAAATTCGACTCTTGCCTATTTTAATAAGTCTGTTCCATCGTAACCAACTCAACTATATCCCAGAAGACTATAAGATTTGAAACCATGGGCGATAGAGCTGGGCAATAGAATATGGATTGGATCTATCTGATTGATATGTTATATCAAATAATTTAAACAGATTAAGTTAAAATTTTATCAATTCATTTTAAGATGGATTCAAATAGACCGATCTATCTAGGTCTGTGATCTGCGTGGATAGACTTGTGACTTTGATTGACGAATTGAGAAAATTTATTTTTTTTAAATATAAAATAAAATAAAAAAAATTAAATTTGATTGATCTAAATTATAATTCAAATTTAAAAATTTTAATTTCATCCGTTTAAATATAATTTAAATTTAAAATTTTTAAAAAAATTTTTTTTTTAATAGATTTATGAATGGGCATACGATGGATTTTTATGAGTTAGATCCACTCCATCCGTTTGACAATTTTAACGAGCGAGCATGACTCTCGGGTGATCCTGTGCGGCCCGACCTCACGCAGGGCGGCATCGTGCGGCTGCCCGCCCCGTGGCCGTGCATCGTAGTCGTGTGCTTCGCCGCCGCCCGTCTTGCATGACTTGACTTTTTTTTCTAGTTTTTTCTTCTGATTTTTTTTGTTCTCTCGTGTTCTTTCTCTTTTGTCTTCCTCCGCTAGAAGGATTTTTTTTTTACCCGAAAGTCATCAATCCGCACCTCGGAAACAAAACATAAGAAGCAACGATCGAGCATTCATGCAAATAGAAAAATATATTTTTTTTTTTCAAAAACATGTTTTCACAAAGAGCCATCGAAAACGTGCTCAATTCATCGACTTAATCTCTATCGCCAACCACGAGAAGAAGATTCCTCCCGACTTCCGGATTTCACTAAAATTCGCCAAATGCCGCCTTCGCCTCCTATGCTATAAATATCTCGCCCAAAAGCCAATCGCCACCTTCATCTACCGGCGCTCCATCTCTTTTTCGATTCCTGCTGTCCGATCTCTGCGCTCGATCGATCGGATCGAGCCTTCGCTTCGAGGTTGCATCTCGTGCCGGTTGCTGTCCCGTCGAGGAAGCCGGCCACTGTTACACAATCCATCCTTTTCGGTGGTGGGTTAGGCTTCCGCTGTGTCCATCATCGAAAACTCTCCTCCAAAATCTTCATCTTTTCGGTGGATTTCCACTTTTCGCGAGACATTGGGGTTCGAGAGATCAGAGTCGCCTTCTCGCTGTTCGTGGAATCCATGGCGTGAAGGCCGTTTCCATTAATAGCGGCTCTCTGATTTTTATGAACGTAGCCGCGCATCTTCGCCGAATCCTCTTCCTCCAATCCTTCTCCGTGGTCTTCCTCTACTGGTTCTATGTCTTCTCCTGAACAAAGATGGGATCTTGGTCGCCCGATTCTTCCCCAAAGGAGCCGCCTTTCGCCCGCAACCAGTCTCGGCGAGATGTCCGGGTCGGAGATGGAGCAGAGGAGGCAGAAGCGGAAGTTGTCGAACCGGGAATCCGCTCGGAGGTCGCGGATGAGGAAGCAGCAGCACCTGCAAGACGTGGCGGCCCAGGCGGCCCACCTGGCGAGGCACAACGCCGAGATGGCGGCGCAGGTAGAGGCGCTGAGCCAGCGTCACCAGGGCCTGGAGGCGGAGAACGGCGAACTCCGGGCGCAGGCGGCGGAGCTGGCGGCGAGGCTGCGGTCGCTAAGCGCGGTGCTCCGCCTGGCGGAGGAGCTCAGCGGCGTGGCCGTGGACGCGCAGGGGATGTGGCAGCGCCACCGGGTGGCCTTGCCCGCCTCTGCGGCTGTTCCGTTCATGGGTGACGGAGTGGGATCGGCTTCATAAAGCGCCGAGCCGCCGAAGTGGTCGGTGGGCTTAATTTTTTTTTAATGAATATTTGTGTGCCTTCCGAGCGTACTTTATAACCTAAAGATGGGCATAATAATGAATAAGACATGACATGATATGAGGAGATAATTGTAATAGTTTGTAAATCATTTGCACTGATTTTTCATGTCATCTTGTTAGTGATGGTTTAATTTGGACATATTTTATATTAAATTAGATGATTTTTCATGTCATCTTGTTAGAGAATTGTAGCACTTAGTTACACACACACCCACACAAATCATAATATTTTTGAGCACCACTACCAAGCCAAAACTCTATAATAACTTATATAGATGTTGCTCCAGCGACTTTATTCTACCTGCCTCCAATCGAATGCTCAGACAGATATAATCATTAGGTAGCCAATCTAATTAAATGAAGTATCTACCTCCCATTGAATAAATTAAATCAATGATTTATCTTTTTTTACTTGGTTCCCACTCATATAAGCATAAGTCCCAATATCAAGCTACACCACAAATTACGATTGTTCGTTCCTATTTGAGATCATCTCCAGATGAGTCACCGGACACTTGACCTTGATATTGATAGAGTCACATAGGATCCACGACTTGATGAGAGAGGATGGTGCTCCTATAAAGCTATAGAGAAAAGAAGGAAAGTGAGAACATAAGTTAGGGGTGTCTTGGCTCCAGCGAAGTGGTCGGTGGGCTTATTTTTTTTTAATGAATATTTGTGTGCCTTCCGAGCTTACTTTATAACCTAAAGATGGGCATAATAATGAATAAGACATGACATGATGCAGAAGAAAAGAGGAGATAATTGTAATAGTTTGTAAATCATTTGCACTGATTTTTCATGTCATCTTGTTAGTGATGGTTTAATTTGGACATATTTTATATTAAATTAGATGATTTTTCATGTCATCTTGTTAGAGAATTGTAGCACTTAGTTATACACAACACCCACACAAATCACAATGTTTTTGAGCACCACTACCAAGCCAAAACTCTATAATAACTTGTATAGATGTTGCTCCAGCGACTTTATTCTACCTACCTCCAATCGAATGCTCAGACAAATATAATCATTGGATAGCCAATCTAATTAAATGAAGTATCTACCTCCAATTGAATAAAGTAAATCAATGATTCCTTTTTTTACTTGGTTCCCACTCACATAAGCATAAGTCCCAAATCAAGCTACATCACAAATTATGATTGTTTTTATTTGAGACCATCTCTAGATAAGTCACGAGACACCTGACCTTAATGTTAATGGAGTCACACAGGATCTACGACCTGATGATGAAAGAGGGTGGTGGTCCTATGAAGCTACAGAAAGAAGAAAAGGAAAGTGAGAATATAGGTTAGGGGGTGTCTTGGCTCAACCACTTCGACGCTCGAGTCAGTTTCCTTGTCCGGTAATGGGGAAGAAGAAGAATTAAAGCAGGAAGTGGAGAAATATTGATTGTGGGTGGGTGTACATACCTACACCCGCGAGAAGTGGGATTATTATATGGAGTCATCAGAGGAAACCCCCTATCGACGATAAAAGGATATCACATCGAAGGTAAGGAAAATATTTCATTACTATGGTAGTTAAGGGCCCCTCACCAGGCTTGATACGGTGCAAGACCATGTTGTATTAATAGAGTAGGTGATATATTTAAGTTACCATCGCACGTGTCCTTCAGAGGGCGGTCTGATAGCATAAGGAAGGGAGCAAAGGAAGTAATAATGATGAAATAAGACTACTTGATCGGGAGTGTGGGCTTGGCGAGACTGAGCTAATTGGGGAGTTGACATCTATCTAGGAGATCACGGAGTCACTCGAGAGTAGAGTTATTTGAGCACCGAGTGGACACGAGGTCAATCGGGCGTCGAGTTCGGGGCTCAGGCACGAAGCTAAGTGGATTGCGGAGTTGGAATCGAAGTCAGACACTGAGTCGAGCTAGCTGCGGAGTCGCATTGAAGTCGAGTGCGAGAGCCGAGTTGGGCGGTCCTGGGGTCAGGCAGTGTATCCGACGTGCCACCTCCTACGGGACCAGATCTTGACTTTCTTGATCAGGTATACTAACCCATAATATGAATCTCTCCACAAGTTTAGTCGAAGGAGGCATGAGTCAGATTGACTAGACCAGTTCTTCAATAAAAGCTCGAGTCAGACATGAGTCAAGAAAGTCATAAATGAGTCAATGAAACGGGTTGACATGGGAAATTGTGTCTGATGGCATGCAACCTTGAGTGAGGTGGTGCATGCCTTCCCCACGCGCATTATTTGTACACACCAGTTTCGAGGCGCATTAATGAGGGTGAGGCGTCCAATGCGACAACTGAATCATTATCATTACCGAGATCTGATGGGACGGTGAGCTAGATCAGACAGCGCACAGAGCATCCCACCTTTTGCAGTCGGCAGATCGGACGACTTGGGCAAGGGGGCCGCAGAGTATATTAGGCTTAGGGTCGCATCAGCGTGGCACCCTTTATTGCCTTCATCTTCCTGCCCTCCTCCCTCTTCTGCCTCCTGCGCCTTCGACTTCCTATCGTCCTGTCGTTTTATCATCTCATCGTCCTTTATTCCCGTCGACGTCAACCCGTAAGTCTTCGTTCTCCTTTGCTTCTATCAAACTCGGAAACCTTAGATATGGACCTCGTAGGATCTCCAACACCTTGGTATGAATCCATCAAGTCGAGTATCAACCGCGAGGTGAGGGAGGAAGTTAGGAACCTATTTGGAGTGCCCTGGAGCCATAGGATCCGTGTACCAAAGCCTGACCAACAGCCGCACACACCACCCCCCCCCCCCCCCCCCCCCCCCCCCCCACTTCACCACCTTCTTTTACGGCCAGCTAGCCGACAACTTTTGTTTTCCCATCCCTGAATTCTTCTAAGACATAACCACCTACTTCCACACCCTCCCAATAGTTAGCACCCAACTCTTTTTGACTACTGTGTGGGTAGCCATGGTATTTCGAGCTTACTAGATCCCCCTATGTCCCGTCCTGTTCCATTAGTTCTTTTACCCGAAGAGGATGGAACAAGACATCTTCTACTTCACAGCGAGGTTGGGTTGTCACTTCCTGGACAAGTACCGACCTCCCATAAGGGTTGGAAATCATGATTCTTTTTTGTCAAGTCTCCAACCCCTCTAACCTTCCCGATCGAGTGGGAGTTTGACAGCCCCCCACCCCTTTAGGGTCGTATAGGAAGGAGTCGAACCTATTTAGAGGCGGCAGAGTTGTTAAAAGGACACCTCATTTCACATCAAGATCGTCCGGAATAAACTGTTTGGTCTTGACTTTAGGTTTCCAATTAACTCTAGGTCAGATCGACATTTACTATTCTCCTTATTAGGAACATGTCCTCACCGCCCCCGGGACATAGCTGAGTTGGTTACGACGGAGCAGAGTTGCAGAAGTGGACAAGAGTTTGAATCTCGACGAAGCCAAGACAATGCCCTCCTCCATCATTGTCAACTACAGCTTCTCAATTTACCTCCTCACAGATGGTCATGAGACCGACTATGTGGGGCCGTTGGAGTAGCAGATTTCATCTTTTGCAGAAGAAAATGAACGCGTCCTCACCTACTCCACTTGAGAGAATTTACCTTGTACCAACTAGGCTTAGCCTCGATCCTTGGCCCCCAGGTCTTCCACCGCTAGACGTCCATCCTCCAGACTCGCATAGATTTCCGCCTAGTGCTCTTGATCTGCTAAGACTTCCTACCTAATCCTCCTGATTAGGACTTTCTTGCTCAATCCTCCAAACCAGGTCTTCCACCTAATCCTTGAGATTAAGACTTCCTTTGTCTAGCCTCTAGTTAGGACTTCCACTGCCTAGTCGCAACTAAGACTTTCACTGCCTAGCCACAATTATGACTTTTCTGTGCTACTTTCACACTCAGTTAAGCTCATCAAATCACTTCATATACTTAACTTGAACTCTTTGTCATTATCAAAATTCAGGTTCGATCATCTGGTGTTCCTTGCACCAACAAAGATATGCTCAAAAATCAACTAAGCAACCTGGATAAGGGGAAAACAGTGGCTCAACTATATGCATGACTTAAGGAGATATTAACAAATCTTCAGAATCTAGATGAAAGAGTATTAAATCGGGGCACTCTAAGGTATTCATTGAATGCTTTTCCACAAACTCCAGAATGAATATCTATAGTAAATTCCTACAATATTTCGAAGAATCTAGAGTTAAGTAGTTTAGAAAATTTATTTTCTACTTTGGAATTACATGAATCTGGATGTGCAGGTCTGAAAGAAATAGGGATATCAAACCACAACATCTCTCTACAAGCAAAAGGGAGCAAGTCAGACTCAGACACATCCTTGGACGTAGATGAAGAAGCCTATTTGGTAAGAAAAATGGAAAAAAAAATTAAGACTAATAACTTTGACAAGAGACAAGCAACCAAATTATTAAAGAAGAAGCAGATGAGGAAGGTAAGATGCTTCAACTGTGATAAAAAAGGTCATATCACGAACAACTATCCTAAACTCATATAGAAGATCAAAGAAAAGAGGAATGATAAGGCAAAGCCCAAGCATAAAAATCTAAAAGCGGCATGGAGTGACACATCTTCCTCAAAAGAATCAGAGACTGAGCATAGAGCTAGTCTTGCATTCATGGCGACCCATGAAGAAGAAGAGTTCAATTCATCTGAAGAGAGCAATAGTGCATAGGGAGCCCTAACAAATGAATCAGAAACAGTAAGTGTGGTACATAATCTACCCTTTGATCAATTATACGATGTAGTTAAATGTTATCTAAGTCATTATATAAAGTAAGGACTAAATACATA
The DNA here is from genome assembly GCF_044706935.1 of Curcuma longa. Classification (NCBI taxonomy): domain Eukaryota; kingdom Viridiplantae; phylum Streptophyta; class Magnoliopsida; order Zingiberales; family Zingiberaceae; genus Curcuma; species Curcuma longa. The sequence goes on along the minus strand of NC_133877.1, from coordinate 9,870,330 downwards.
GAGTTAAAATGAACCATTCTTAAGCTAGAAAATAAATTAGCTAGTACATGACCTAAGAAAAAAAAATAAAAAATTAACAACTAAAAATTTAAGACCAAGGGACCAGGTAGATTTCTTAAAAGTATTTTTTTAAAAAAAATTTATTAGTTCAGATAAGTTGTATACATAACTAAATTATAATTATAAAAATTTTAGGGGTCAAATTAGAAAAGTACAAAAATTATTTATTTTAGAAAATATTTGATAAATCCAATAGGTTTAAATTTATTTTAAGTTTCAAAATCAATTTTAACTACTTAAAAATTTTATAGGATAGTCAACCCCTTTTTATGGTTGACTTGAATGCAAAAATAATTCTTTAGAATATTAGGAAAATTATTTTTTTTTGTAAAATATGGCATATTTTCTATCATCATATAAAATTTTAGAATTTTTAAACGATTGAATATTTTTCAATAATTATCAAAAGAAAATCATGTTTTATGAAATTATAATATTAGTTACAACAAATTTTTGATGAAAATTAATTTTTCATGATTAAGAATATTGTGCTCGATAAAAATTTTTATGATTCGAATAATTAATATCAAATTTTTTTATATAACCCTAGTTCTTTTTTATGTTATCAAAAAAAGGAGAGAAATAAAAAATTAGGCATAAATATAAGGAGAGTGAGAATATTTTTATAGTATTATGCTTGCTTTATTTTTTCTATTATTAGTAGTAATTTATTCTAATTTTAAACTTAGTTTGATCAACATAAAAAGGGAGATTATTAGTACCACAGTGGAGTTTTGATGTGTGGTCAAATATGTCTGAAATTAAATCATTGTTATATTTAATATGTGTGTCTAAGTGTACAGGGACCTAGGAGAACACATGTGTTCAAGCTGGTGAACTATAGTAGAAGACACAAGCGAGAGAGAAGGATAATATAGGAAAAGAGTCGACAAACTCTGTACATCTGAGGTACGAGAAGCTGTGGAAGAGTACTCCGACGAAGTGAGAAGGATGCACGGGAGCGAGCCAGAAGGGCTTAGTGCATCCGAGAGACGAGAAGCCGAAAGGAAGACTATCCAAGGCGATCGAGGCAAAATGGACGAGGAAAATGGGCAACCCAAGGTTGACCATTCTAAGTGCCTGGAGTTGTTTCAGGCACTTGGACTCCATGCGCTCGGATCCATTCCAAGTGTCCAAACTCCAGGCGCACAGATCCATTCCGGGCCTCAGATACCCAATCCAGCTTAGTGTGATCGTTGTAGAGACGAATCAGGATGGAGTCCATATCAGCAGAATCCAAGCACCCGGATTGCTTCTAGGCATCTAGATTGCAAGTCATCCAAATTCGTTAGTGGATTGTTGTCAAAGTAGATTCTGTTCGACGAATCCAGGCGCTCGGAAGTGCCACGTCAGCACAACAGTCAGATTGAGATAAAGGTTATAAATAGACTGAAGATCGAAGAAGAAAATATATACACTTAATTTACATTTTCATTCAAGTCTGTTTTTAGTGTTTTATGCTCAACTGTTATATGAGATTTTTTTGCCCCTGGATTGTTTCCGATGAGGAGCTTTTATAGTTCTTGGACTAACAATCTGAGAGTTGTAACTAAGTAATTTGTGCCTCGTATTATTTTTTATGCTATAATTGTTGTTTTAATTAGTGTGTCATTGCTAAAATGTTAGTAAGAGAAATTGAGATTGTTTTTGCAAGTCGCTATTCACTCCTCCTATCTAGCAATCCATGAACTGATTCCACTCCACCTATAGAGACTTATTGATTTAGCTGTTCGACTCAAAATATCAATCAGCTGATGCCGATCAAGAGTTAAACAAAAATAAGTTGTTTCTACTACAAGATTCGAATGATTGCTATAAGTCGATTCGACTGTGAGATTCGAATGATTGTTATCAATTGATTGCTCGGATGAATCAGACGATTGATGTTCAAATTATAGAAAAAATTAGATAGATTTTAGAATGTTCAAAAGTTGTTCAACGATATGAACAATTAGGAGATATCATATCAAATTGATGGTGTGTAATAGTCGACTGATATCTGAAAAGAAGCTTGTAGTTCAGTTTGAGTCAAGCATTCGTTTAAAAGGCACAAGGATTATGTTTCAAGATAGAGCTCCCATCTCAAGCTAAAATTTTCATGCTAACTCGCTGAGAAGTTCTTAAGCTCAACCTCCATCCTTAGTACAAGTAGTTGATGAAGAAGCCAACATCCCTTAAGAAATCATTATAATTTCTGCTTGCTTCATTTCTTTTTGTATTGTGTTGTAATAATGATGTAGAAGGTTTCTCCGCTTTCAGATTTGGTCTCAGAAGGAAAAAATCAATAGTGGTAAAAAGCTAGATTAACCTTGGACATAGTCGCCATAGGGAGGTGATAAACCAAGTAAAATCAACTTGTCAGTATTGTATGCGTGTTGAGTTTGTTTGTATTCAAGTTTCTATCATGCAAGTCCAATCAATGAAGTAATCGATATGTTATTCAATCCATTCTAGCTCATAAGGTTTTAACAAATTTGGGATCACAAGATCATATCTAAAATTGTATGATTTTATCAAAAATCTTTAAAATTTAATTTAGTATTTCAGCCTTGGCGCAACGGTAAGGTTGCTGCCATGTGACCTAAAGGTCACGGATTCAAATCCTGGAAACAGCCTCTTGTCAAAGGCAGGGTAAGGCTGGGTACATTGGATTTCCTCCCCGGACCCTGCAAGGCGGGAGCCTCGTGCACCGGGCTGCCCTTTTTTTTTTATTGAATGATTAAATTGATCAATAAGATTAAATCAATTTTATATTTGATTAAAATTCCAACTAAATTAAATCAAATTAGTAATAATATTATTAATGAGATCGATAATATATATATAATAAACAAATAAAATTTATTTATAATTTTAAATTTTAAAATAAATTTATGTATGTTTTAATGTGATAATTTAGTTAGGGTTTGAGCAAGTCTATTTAAATCATTTTATTTAAGTTAACAGTTAATGGAATCAATTAATAAGAGTTTTAATTAAAAACTTAAAGTTTTTAATTTACCATTTTTGCCCCCCTCACCCATGGGCTCGCGCATCCCTATCACCGTTGTTGCCAACTGCCGACCCGTGTCTTTCCCTCTTGCTCATCACGAGCAGTCGGAGAACAACCTCTGTTGACCTTCGGAGACTGCCTCCCTTAGTCCTTATGCGAGAAACTAGCAACACGCAAGTTCGCGCGTCCCCCTTCGCAAGTCGCAAGTCGCAAGTTGCAAGCGCCACCTCCTCACGCACTCTCGTGTATCCCTCTATGCGTCGTTGCTCGCCGACAAAGATGATGTTCGTGGTTCCAATGTTGGAAAATTTTAAACTGTAAAATCACTTGTAATGTAGAATCATATCGATTTCACCGATCCGGTATGATTCTAGCGATCTTGCTCCAGTCCATCGTAAAAATTAACCCTAATTGATTTAGAATCGATTTGGTACTTCATGATCCATTTCTTTTGTAAAATGTGGAATCCAGTTGGTCTTACACGATCGATCCTACGATCATATGTGAAGAGATAAATCAAAAAATTATAATTGATCACGACGAAGGAGAGTATTGTCTCGACTTCGTCGATAACTAACTTAGTTATGTCCCGGAAATGGCACTTCACAATCTTCTGCAACAAAAAATAGAATTCGCTGTCTTAGCGGCCCCACACGGTCAGCCTCACGATTATCTGTGAAGAAGTAAATCGAGAAACTGCAGTGGATCACGACGTAGGAGGGTATTGCCTGACTTTGTCAGGATTCAAACCCTTGCTCTCTTCTACAACTCTACTGCGTCATCATCAACTCAGCTATATTCCGGTGGCAGGTACTTCACGATCTTATATCTTATGATCCGGATCATAATTTTAAGCATCATGGTCCTAAAGCATAAGAAAATATTTAAAAATATTATTAAAAATTATCCATTGACTTAATTTACCTTCGCGGTATAGTCGTACTCTTTATGTTTGTAGAGACTAATAAGAGACCACGTTAACTCGCGAGTGAGCGACCACCTTTTGATCTAATTCTGGTGATGCTCGCACAATTCCAGGATACCGCGGCCGGCTCCGATGCTGACGTCAGCCCTGGAAGGTGCCTTGCGGCTCGATCGCTATCCACGTCATCGATCCGCGTCGAGACCCACCCTCGAACGGCCTAGATTGTCGCTTCGGCTGATTGCAGGGCTCCTCGAAAATTCACTCTCCCTCTCTCTCTCTTCTTCCTCCCGATCGACGCGATTCTTCTTCCCGCAAATTTCCGAGTTTAATTCTGTTTGTTTTTGTTCGTTTTCTTGGTGGATTTTTTGCGTGGAGAAGATGAAGGCAGGAGGAGTGGCGGCGGCGAGGGAAGAGAGGGAGTGGAGGCGGCGACGAAGCGGCAGAAGGAGGCGGAGGTCAAGACGGCGAACGGCAAAGCTGAGTTGCACGACGTCGATGAAGACGGGGAGGAACCGGAAGATGTCGACGACCGCAGTGGTGACGGAGACGAGGATGAGTACGACGGGGAGGAAGATGGAGGCGAAGACGACGACGACGACGACGAGGAGGATGGTGGAGACGATGACGTGGAGGGGGTCACCCCCCATGGGTTTCACCCCCAAGCACAGACGTTGGATGACGACGACGACGAGGGAGAGGAGGAAGGCGGCGGTGACGATGACGACGACGATGAAAGCGACGACGACGACGATGGAGAAGAGGTATATTTCTTATCCAAGTTTACTGATCTACTTGTTCTTCTACTGCTTGCCATGGATTAACTGCTGGAACATGCTATGGTGCTTAACCTGCTTCATTATTTTTCCTGATTTGGAAACATTTCGCAGGTTTCCATCTGAAATTAGTGGTTACTTTTTGCTATTTTTAGAACAAACACCTTGCTATTTGACTAATTTACTTTTTTTCCATGAGATCGGGTTGCTATGTTTTCTTCTGAAAACTGAATTGATAATTACAGTCCTAATTGAAAACAATTCTGCACCAGTATTTTCTGTAGTAATTGAACCTATTGATGTTGATGTTATGTTCAACGACTGTGTTGCTCAGCATGAAGAAAAGCTGCAAAGATTTCTTGGTTTTGGTTTACTTGAGTAGGAATATATACGGGGAAGGTTCTAATTGGCATATTAAAGAATAAAAAATAAATACAAAAAAAAAACAATGTTGCACCTTTGATGATATGGAGCACACAAGGAAATTTCGGATATCAAAGGATGCTGATTTGATAATTCCAGTCATCACTTTTTTACCAAATATTAATACAGGGGAAACAACTCAAAACATGAGCATAATCTAAACCAACAGACTAAATTCTTTTGGTAGTGATCATATTGTTTTTGCTTTAGAACTACACTGCTTTGCTTTGTCAACAAAGTCATTCAGAAAATGATGACTGATGAGCATTTTGAAGGTTATTGTGTTGTTTTACTCAGATTGGCATGTCACTGGATACTCGCAGGAAGAATTAGGAACTGAATATCTCGTGCGACCGGTTGGTCGCGCCGAAGATGAGGAAGATGCGAGTGATTTTGAGCCAGCCGAAGAAACAGACGAGGATGAAGACATTGTTGAAGATGATAATTCGGATTTCGGAGGCAGTGGTTCTGTCAAGGATGGCACATCCTCAAAGAGGAAAAGATCCACAAAGGATGATTCAAACGACGAAGATGATGGCAATGAGAGGCCACCGAAGCTATAGTGCACTTGCAGCTCCTACCTCTACCATTTGAGGTCCATTTGAGCATGGCTTTAGGGCAATGGACAACAAACAACTTGCTTTACTTGTTTCTTAGTGGGCTATTTCAGTTTAGTTTGACCATGACTGCTCTGTCTATTGGCTTATCAAAAGTTTCAAAAATTGCAAAAAAAAAAAAAGTGGGAAAAAATATTATTCTATTTGTTCATACATGAATTTACTTTTCATATTCTTTTTGGGTTATAATTACACAATATAAGTCTCTATTTTTCATTTGTACAGTTTGTACCTAAATAGACAAACCTTGAATTGGATTCTCCCTTGTGCACAAACACAACCAAACTTGCAAATTGATCAAACAGAGTTGATTAACAAACTCTAACAGGCTTCCCTCTATAACTGAGTCTTCAGAACGGTTTATATATCAAGCCCTGTCTCTGCAGCCTACACAATCCTCTGTCTCAGGTAAATGGTAGCTTCAAATTTGGTTGTGTTAGCTAATCGTTAAGTTAGTTGGCTAATTTGTTGTTTGCGTGCATGTCACAACCGGCGGTCGTTTGCTGCAGTGGCCGCGGAGGATCCGCGAGCTCCGGCCATGGTGGTGGGAGCAATTGCGGCCAGAGCAACGGCGGCAGCGGGGTATTGGAAGTGGCTGAGCTACGAGCAACGGAGCAAGGTTGCTGAGCTGCAAGTAGAGGATGCAAGTAGGCCCTTGAGGTTTAATTGTAGGAGAAGGAGAAGCAGAGTGGATGGGCTCATTATTTTATCTAAGATATTAATTAAAATGTCAAACTAAAAGACTTTTAATGTAAACTTTCTGTTAATCACTTTCAAATGAATTACTGAGATTCAGAAATCGTATACATAAATTTGTTTCTCTTAAGAAAGATAAGAAATGCAATCAAATACAATAATAAAAATAAAACTCTTAGAGGAACATAGTTTGAGAGCTACTGATTAATTGGTTTTTAAAAATGCCTGCCTCACTTCTCTATTGTAGGGGCAGTTTGTAAGACCTTAGTGACTTAATCTTTTATGTCAGTTGATTGAAATATTAATTTTGGAACTTTATTTACAATTAAGGGTGTAAAGGAATTGAATCTATGAGTTTTTTGAGTTGATTCAAAAAATATTTAATTTGTTTTTGAAATTATCAAATTTTGGTATAATATTTTGTTTTATTATTCATGAGTCATTCAACAGTTGAACTCGAATTGAATTTTAATTAATTTTATATAATTTTTATTTAAATATGTTCAAATTAGGATTTGAATAATTCAAATTTGAATTTAAATCATTTTGAAGTATAATTTGATTTTGTTCAAATCAAGGTTTGAACAATTTGAATTGAACACAAGTTCAAATTTTATTTCGAACCGAGTTTGAATCAAAATATTTATATTTTTAAACTTCGAATCAAATTCAAATATTACATATATTTTTTGAATTTAAACTCAAATATTAATATTTTTATAGTATTCAGTTCGATTTCGTTCGTTTGCATCTGTGTTTACAATGGATATTTTTTATTCGGTTGAATCAATTAAAAAATATTAATCTTTTCTCTTCAAGATTATGTCTTTAGTTAATTCAAACCATCTCAATTAGTTCGACTAAATAATTCTTTAGGAGAGTGATGAAAATAAATTAGTTTGAAGTGAATTAGATGTGTTTAGGTTCAAAAGTCATTGATAAGTAAAATGGTCTAAAATTAAGGAGAGGTTTGAACATAGAAAGACTGCAAAGAGTTTCAAGAATAGATTGATTCATATTTGGAGTGAATCAAATGTGTTTAGGTCTCTCAATTATTTTTGACCAAAAGTTATTGATGATTAAAGATTATTAGAGATTAAGTTATAGAAGATCCACGAAAGTACAAAATGTAAATTAGTACAGATTGAGTGAATGAGATGTGTCTAAATCCATTGATGACTTTTGATCAAATGACTTAAAAAGATTCTTATTAATAAGGCAAGTTGAATATGAGAAGATTCAAGAGAGTGTCACCAATGGATTGGTTTAAGTTTAGAATAAATCAAGTATATCTAGCTCCATCATTGACTTTAATCAAAAGTTGTTGATAGATAGATAAATAAAAAAAAGTTGAGTATTTAAATACTCAGGAGATTGTTTGAAATAATACTATGAAAGTTTAAAGTGAATTAGATGTGTTTAGGTCTAATGAGGAGGTAAGGGCTTACTTGGTGAGTCCTGAACTCAGTCAATACAAGAGTCATGTTGCAAGATTAAGATTTAGTCAACGTAAAAGCCGCGTGGCAGGGCTTGATTGTTGACTTCCTGAGTCCCGATCTATCGAGTTCCCGATCGCTCGACTGTCAACTTCTCGAGTCTTGATTTATTTTTCGAGTTCTCAATCGCCCGACTGTCAACTTCCCGAGTTTGATCTTCCGATTTCTCGAACTCTCAGCATGCAAAGGGACATGACAAACGAAGGGACATGGAGAGTCAAGGAACATAACGATTATTACAACACTCTTTAATGTGATATATCTTTTAGCTTGCTCTCCAAAAGGTATGTCTCTTGGATTTCTCTTCCTATATAAGGTAAGAGGGAGGCTCTAAGAGTATCATATGGGCTCTACTATTATCATCTACACTATCTCATTTTCTCTGTTCTATTATTATGTTTTAAAGCTCCATGATGATTTAGGCATTGGAGCGATCTCATCGGATAATTCCTAGTGAGCCATTTGACATGTGTTACTCTCTTCAAGAATCGATCACATCTCGTCCGAAATTAATTTGAAGAAGTAGATCAGACTGGACGAAAGTCAATAGAAGCAAAAGATTGGAACAAGGTCCATTAATGATTATGTGTCAAGTGTTATCAATTTGACTGTTTAGCAAAAGTCATCGGTTAAAAGGTTCCAAACCAAAATCAAAGAAGTTTGGAATGAGAAGTTTGGAATGAGAAGACCGAGCGAGAGTTACAGGAACAAAATAATTTAGTTTTAAAGTGAGGGAGACTTGCTTTTAAATCCCCAAACCCAAACTCACCTTTGTGATCAGTCCCTACCCATATATTTCTTTGCATGCAGTACCCAAAAGTAACTAAAAGTTTGTTTCCACTCCCCAATACATAAAATTACAAAATTACCCCTTTCCTATCTCCTCTTCTCCCTTGTTCAAGAGACATACATCTCATTTCTCTCCTCCCCTGCGTATACGAGCCACGAGCCACGACCCGTCTGTCTTCTTTCTTTCTTTTCTTCCTGGCGAGACCTTCTTCAAAACCCTAACCGACATTTTTCTTCTTCTTGACGACACCATCCTCAAAACCCTAATTGGTTTTCCACCATTTCCTTCTCCTCCATTTGTTGACGACACAATCTTCGTTTCCTTGTCCAAATCCTAAATGGTGACACCATCTCACACCGACGATGAGATTGAAGCAAGAGCATACGCGCCCAAACTGAAGCAAGCATCTTGATCGAGAGATTCACCTCAATAATTTTTCTGTGCAGGTCAAATTGGGGAACCACATGAGGAAAATCGAGGTCGATCTAGTTGCTTCGCCCAGGAACGTAGATCCTTCCTGCAGAAACGCCTCCAATCCATCCCATAAATGTGCTGACTACTGCTGGATAAGAACCCGCAGGGTGAGCGAACAAAGGGCAGAGAATCGAGCAGGCCTGCTGCTTTCTCCTGTTCCTCCTTTCCGCTAGCTAGAACTGATGCTTGAAGAAAAAGCTGAATTTTTTTCGGTTTGCATCTGAGAATCTCACAATTGAACTTCAAAATATTTCAAATTTTATAATAGAAATGCAGCATCTTTTTTCCCAAGTTATTCCTCGTTTATTTTGCTTATGAAACTGCAGCATTGTTCTCCTCTTAGTTTCTTCCTTTCAACAAGGCGCGAAGCATGAAGAGAAAACTGATAAAGCAATTACAGGAAGAAATCTCGCTCCTAATTATAGAAATGCATCTAATCCATACCACCAATCTTCCGAATATTGCTTTTCAAGGAAATTGCACTCGCAAATAATTTACTTTCTCCTTTCTTATTTTCTGAAAATTGCAAACTGAAACTGAACATTCATTTTCATATTCATGCTAAATCTAATGTGGTTTTTCTTGTCATACTTTATCTTATTTTATTTTGGTTCTTCTCATAAGATACAAACACTGATCTAGTTATTACTGAGAGGAAGGGGGACAAGTAGGCATGAAGATCATCAACTCCAATTGTGCATGAACAGATCTTCCAGTTCAAGGAATATGACTTTCAACATCATGCCCATCGAGAAGGAACAAAGAAAGACAATTATTGGAGACAATATCTTCCAGCTGTCATCAGCACAAGAAAAGAACTCTAGAATGCCTTTCTCCACTACCAGAGCGTGATAAAAGAAGTGTTGGAGCATCCACCATATTAACATATTTCTCAATATACAGGAAAAGGAGGAGGATAGAACAAAGAAAAAACATGGATACAACTACAAGAAGGTGTACTCGATCCAGCGGCAACATTCATGGCTTGTTGTTGCTTTAAAAAAATTTTCTGTTAAGTCATTGACTTTAATGTAGATTTTATGTAATATGAGCTTGATACTAGTTGATGTGATGTTTAAAACTTGTGTGATATCTATAGACAATCATTTTGGTTAGTGACTTGAAGATCTTATTATGTATTTTCTCTACCTTATATCATTGAATGATATGTTTCGTTCAATACATGATGTTTATTTCTATCAAATTTGTGGGATATATGAAGGAGATGCTGCCAGAATTTTATACTCAAATTTCGTCAAATTATACTCAATATAAACAAAATTATACTTTAATTTCCATAATATATACTCAAATTTTGCATATGTTTTCAGGAAATAAACTGTTTGCTCTTGACATTTTAGTCGACTGAGTCCAAATTGCCTCTGTTCGTGGATAGTCGACTGTAAGTAAATAACAGTCGACTAACATGAATTTATCGCGAATGCACCGACAAATCACCTTAGTCGACTGAGTAGAGTCTCCAGTCGAGTCCAAATTGCCTCTGTTCGTAGATAGTCGACTGTAAGTAAATAACAGTCGAGTAAAATGAGTTTATCGCGAATGCAACCGATACAATGATTTTAGTCGACTGAGTAAGGTCTCCAGTCGAGTCCAAAATGTCTCTGTTCGTTATCAGTCGACTGGTAATAAATATCAGTCGACTGATGGAAGGTTATCGCGAATGGTCAGCATGGTGAAATAATACTCAAATTTAGGAAAATAGTACTGGATATCAATCGATTTATACTAAATTTTACACAAATCGTACTGAATTTTCCTGAATTAGTACTAAATTTTCACTTAGTCTAGACAATCCCTTCTTGGTGAAATAATATTAGTAAGCTCACTCTTGACATATTTTTCTACATGGTTACCATACCATGTAGATGTGATGTTGCCTCATGGTCAGCATGGTGGGGGTGTCATCTCAACAATACTCAAATTTATAAAAATAGTACTGGATCTCACTCGTTTTATACTGAATTTTACACAAATAGTACTGAATTTTCCTGATTTAGTACTAAATTTTCACTTGCTCTTGGCATTCCCCAAATTAGTGAAAAATAAATGGTTAGTATACTCTTGACATGGTTTCCACCATGGTTACAACGTTCATATATCAGTCGACTGATCGCCAATCGACTGATCACTCATCAATAGTCAACTGAATAGTCGACTGGTCTCTGCTTTTTCACTCAACTGATCTTTCTGTGTGTTTTGGATCTTTCTGTGTATTTTGGATCAAGACACCAGTAGACTGATGTCATCACCAGTCGACTAATGAAGCTGAAAACCCACCTTTCAGCTTCCTTCTTCATCCCTTAACCTTGACTCACGTATTCAAACATCTTCCACAAGCCTCGTGCCCTCCTTAGATGCTTTCGAGCCCACGGCTCCTCATCCTTACACTTGCTTGAGATGTTTCCCTTAGCTTTGTCACGCTAAGTCTTCCTTTTGCCAAGAGGCTGCACCTCCGGGACTTCACCATTTGCCAAGAGGTCGTCACCTCTGGGACTTCACCATTTGCCAAGAGGCTGCGCCTTCGGGACTTCACCATTTGCCAAGAGGCCGCGCCTCTCGGACTTCACCAATTGCCAAGACTTCAAATCTGGACTTTCCTGTTTACTTAAATCACACATGTTAGATCACCAATATTACCTAACTTAAACTCATTTAACCAAACATTAAAACCAACTGATACTTGAGGAAGATTGCACCAACACTTTTCCCTTTTTTTCATTCATCAAATGGAACCACAGGGATGTCTCTAGTTTACATTAAGATCGTCATTGTCTTAAAAGGGGTCCATTTGGCCTAGTTTGCGCCTTACATGCATTTGCATATGTCCATATGCTTTCACATGTTACTTTAATTATCCATTGACTTTCCTCACCATTCAACTTTGGCCATGACAAATTTAATTTTAAAAAATAGACAAGGCAGTAAATCATGAATTTAGTGGATGTTTTCATATTTGGAGAAATAATAAACAAACTAAATGAAAGGGAAATAAAACCTTTTAGCTTAAGATGAAATGATACAATAACAATAAGCCTCTATCCCACAAAGTGAGGTCAGCTATATGAATCATACTATGTCATTGGGTTTAATCCCCTACTGTATCCTCATCCATGATTTGAAATCTCATATCGTATAGGACGAAATGATCAAAACATATCATTTTGATAAATCATTGAAACCAAGATTCAAAATCTTGAACTGTGTCGTAGTTTCGATCTCTGACTGGAAAGATACTGTTCTAGTATTGTGCCAATGCTCCAATGTATTGTGTCGATGACAGATTGAAGATTGAAAGAGGAAGGGGATGAAGCAAAAAAAAAAAAAGGAATATTGTTTGTAGCAAGGGGTATCGAGTTTAGGTAATTTACTAAAATAATATGTTTTGATTGTTTCATATTGGCTATAAAATTATATTTATTAGAATAAGTCTCGTAGAATAGGTCAATAAAACTCCTATATAAATAGGGGCTTGTATTTGATAATGGAATATGATTTCTTAAGTTATTTTGATAACATGGTATCAGAGCCCAGAAATTAGGTTTTCTATTTTTCTCTGCGCCGACTTCGTTCCTCACGCGAGCGCGGCTTCGTTCCTCACGCGAGCGTGGCGCTAGCGTGCTTTCTCTTTGCTGCCACGATCTTTCTCTCTGCTCGTGCGCTTCGTCTCCTCCTCCAACGGCCTCCTCTGGTTCTGTCCTGCAGGCACAGGCGACGCTAATCCCAGCACCTTGAGCTCCTTCGCCAGCGCGGAGGCAAGGTGGACATCGAGGGCGAAGTCTTGTTGTCGGCCGCGCCGACTACTCTTAAGGCACTTGGCGGCGGACAGGCAGGAGAAGGCAGGGGCCGTGTGGATCGGAAGGCGGAGGCATTCATCCGGCAGTTCTACAAACAGTTGCACCTGCAGCAGTGCGCCTCCCTAGTGACGCCGCAACTGAGGATAACGGATGATTCTTCGGCCCTCCTCTCTAACACTACTTGGTATCAAATGGTCACTAGCCAGTGAATAAGTTGCCGTTGTTCACCACTGTGTGCAGCCGCCGAGAGCAACCCCAGACCCGCCGGCCTTCCCTATTTCGCGTCGTAAGATGCTGTCTATTCCTTTTCTCCTACAGAGCAGTCACAGTTCTGATATGCTACTGGGTTCTATACACATTCTATTTTTGCTCTCATATTTTGAAAAACAAGAATATCCTGCCCTGTTCGTCTCACAGCAGTAGGTTGTTTTGTGGAATTCGTCTTCAAATTTGGAATTCTTCTTCATCTCTTTATATTTCCTTCATTAAAGATCAGAGTTATTTGATGTCTCTTGTGAATAAAATCTTATGGTTGAAAATAAACATTCTATCATGATGGATAGAAACAAAGGAGGAGACTCGCAAGCTTCTGAAACTCGGACATCAAATTCTAATGGTATTATATGTAACTATTATCGCAAGTCGGGTCATACAAAATTTGAGTGCAGAAAGCTTCAGTACAAAATTCAGCAAAAACGTCGGGCTCATATTACATCCACTAATGATACCTCTGATAAATCGATGCTTGTCTCTGCAAAAGAATTTGTCAAGTTCTCTCAATATCATGATTCACTTAAGTTTTCATCTTCCTTTTTCACTACTATTGCTGATTCAGGTAACCACAATACATGTCTTGTTTCCTCATCCTCTAAGTGGGTCATTGATTCTGGTGCCACGGATCATATGACAGGTAATCCTAGTCTATTTTCTACTTTCACGCACAAATCCAACACTCCTATTATTACTTTAGCTGACGGGTCTTCATCTTGCGTTCGTGGATCTGGCACTGTCAATCCCACTCCTTTGCTTTCCTTGTCTTCTGTCTTACATTTACCTAATTTATCCTTTAATTTGCTCTCTGTTAGTCAATTAACTCGCAATCTTAACTGCTGATCTCATTCTTTCCCGATCATTGTTTAGTTCAGGATCTTTTGATGAAAAAGACTATTGGTAAAGGATATGAAAATGGAGGTCTCTACATTCTTGATTCACCTACCCCAAGATCTCTCGTTTGTTCAGGTGAAAATTCTCCTTTTGAGGATCATTGTAGGTTATGACATCCATCTCTTTTATTGCTCAAGAAATTATGTCCACAATATAATAGCATATCTTCATTAAATTGTAAGTCATGTCAGTTTGCAAAGCATCACCATCTTAGTTCAAGTCCAAGGATAAATAAACGTGCAATTAGTCCTTTTGAATTAGTTCATTCTGATATTTGGGGTCCTTGTCCTATTCTGTCTAAACCTGATTTTAGGTATTTTGTCATTTTTGTGGATAATTATTCTCAGGTAACTTGGTTATACTTAATGAAAAATCGTTTTGAGTTATTTTCTCTATTTTCTGCTTTTTGTGCTGAAATCAAAACTCAGTTCAATATGTCCATCTGTACTTTACAAAGTAACAATGCCAAAAAATATACATCCAGTCTATTTCAATCTTATATGAGTCAGAATGGTATACTTCATGAAACCTCTTGTGTTGATACTCCATCCCAGAATGGTGTGGCTGAACGTAAGAATAGACATCTTCTTGAAACAGCACGAGCTCTTTTATTTCAAATGAATGTTCCCAAGTCTTTTTGGGCAGACGCGGTTTCTACTGCATGTTTTCTTATTAACCGTATGTCATCCTCTGTTCTTCATGGTGAGATTCCTTACAAAATTTTGTTTCCTAACAAGTCATTGTTTCCTGTTAACCCTAGGATATTTGGTAGCACTTGTTTTGTTCGGGATGTCCGTCCACAAGTTACTAAATTAGACCCCAAATCTTTGAAATGTATTTTCCTTGGTTATTCTCGTCTTCAAAAGGGTTATAGGTGTTATTGTCCTAGTATTAATAAATATCTTGTTTCAATCGATGTTACTTTCATG
Source organism: Curcuma longa (assembly GCF_044706935.1). Lineage (NCBI taxonomy): Eukaryota > Viridiplantae > Streptophyta > Magnoliopsida > Zingiberales > Zingiberaceae > Curcuma > Curcuma longa. Next base: position 9,855,176 of record NC_133877.1, on the reverse strand, counting down.
GAAGACACACCTTATTTCTCATCCTCATATATCCCGACTTCTCAAAAGGAAGATGATGATTTATTGGTATATTCTGTTACATCCTCTACACCTGTCTCAGAACCGACTCTTGTCAAACCTCCTATTATTGAAATATACTCTAGGCGTCGACCTCCTGATTCATGTCCTGCACTTACTACTTCGTCATCAGATCCAATTCCGAATGATGATCTTCCTATTGTATTATGAAAAGGTAAACGCCAGTGTACTTATCCTATTTCTTCGTTTGTTTCTAATAATGGCTTGTCGTCCTCTTCCTGTTCTTTTATTGCTTCACTTGACTCTATTTCTGTTCCTAAAACTGTCCGTGAGGTCTTATCTCATCACGATTGGCAAAATGCAATGATAGAGGAAATGAAAGCCTTAGATGATAATGATACTTGGGACTTGGTTGATCTACCTCCAGGAAAACAAGCTATTAGATGCAAATGGATATTTAATGTTAAAGTCAATCCAGATGAGTCAGTTGCTAGACTAAAAGTTCGTCTTGTTGCTAAAGGTTATGCTCAAACATATAGTGTGGATCATTCTGATACTTTTTCTCCTGTTGCAAAGTTGACATCTGTTCGATTATTTATTTCTCTTACTGCTACTCATCATTGGCCTTTACATCAACTTGATATCAAGAATGTTGTTCTTCATAGTGATCTTCAAGAGGAAGTGTATATGGAGCAACCTCCTGGTTTCGTTGCTCAGGGAGAGATGGAGCGAGTTTGTCGTCTTCGAAAAACATTATAGTCCACGTGCTTGGTTTGAAAAATTTAGTCAGGTTATTGAAAAATTTGGTATGAAGAAAAGCAAGTCTGATCATTTTGTGTTCTACAAGCAGTCAGGAGCTGGTGTTATTCTATTAGTCGTATATGTGGATGATATTGTGATTACTGGTAGTGATATTACGGGAATTTCATCTCTCAAATCTTTCATTCTCACTCAGTTTCATACAAAAGATTTAGGGGTGCTAAAGTATTTCTTAGGTGTTGAAGTTATAAGGAGTAAAAGTGGTATATTTCTATCTCAGAGGAAATATGTTCTTGACTTATTAACTGAGACAGAAAAGTTAGGGGCAAAACCTTGTAGTACTCCAATAACTCAAAACGTGAATCTTACAGTAGATGGAGAATTATTTGAACATCCAGAGAGATATCGAAGGTTGGTTGGAAAATTGAATTATCTTACCTTGACTCGTCCAGATATTGCATATTCGGTTAGTGTTGTTAGTCAGTATATGTCATCTCCAACGGTTCATCATTGGGCAGCATTAGAACAAATTTTATGTTACTTGAAGGGCGCACCCGGACGAGGTATTGTATATAAAAATCATGGGCACACTCATATTGAATGTTTTTCAGATGCAGATTGGGCAGGTTCTAAAATGGATAGGAGGTCTACTTCAGGTTATTGTATCTTTGTTGGAGGAAATTTAGTATCATGGAAGAGTAAAAAGCAAAAGGTTGTGTCGCGATCCAGTGCAGAATCAGAATACAGGGCTATGGCACAGTCTGTGTGTGAAATAATGTGGATATATCAACTGTTGACTGAAGTAGGACTCAAAATTTCAATACCAGCAAAACTATGATGTGATAATCAAGCTGCTATTCACATTGCATCAAATCCCGTGTTCCATGAGCGGACTAAGCACATTGAAATTGATTGTCATTTTGTTCGTGAGAAAATTCAACAAGGCTTGATCACTACAGGATATGTAAAAACTGGAGAACAATTGGGGGACATCTTTACAAAAGCTTTAAATGGATCCGAGATTATCTTTGTAACAAGTTAAAAAAGGGCAGCCCGGTTATCTTTGTAACAAGTTGGGCATGATTAATATCTATGCTCCAACTTGAGGGGGAGTATTGACTATAAAATTATATTTATTAGAATAAGTCTCGTAGAATAGGTCCATAAAACTCCTATATAAATAGGGGCTTGTATTTGATAATGGAATATGATTTCTTAAGTTATTTTGATAACATTTCACCTAGCATAATATAAGATTTAAAACCATACGGAGACAATGTCTCCTTATGCTTCATCACCTTCTTCAACTCTAATATATTACTGGCATCATGCATCAAAACATCAACATAATACCGAAATAGTATTATTTCAGTCAAAGACCAAAACCACGGCTTAAAATTTTGAATCTTGTCCTCATCTATATTTAAATTAATATTATCCTATTTTATCATAGCTAACTAAGTCTTATTTGGTCTTCCTTTTCTTCTATTAATGTTCGTATATATCATGTTCTCATTTCACCTAATTAGAGCATTTTTTAGAGACTTAAGTGCATGTCCAATACAATAATAGTTAGAACATTCGGATCATGTTTTGCATGGAGTCTATAATGGGGTTTAGGGTACGGATTAAGAATAATATTTGATTTTGAATTTCGAATTGTTTGGTAATTAATTGAGTTATTTAGTAATTCAAAGATTTTGGTATAATTAATAATAATTATTATATTTCTTGAATTGTTTTGTTGTTTCCTAATTTTAGCAAATAAGTTTATAAAAGTATCTCTCCATCTCATGCAAAACTTTGATTACTAAGAATCTAGCTTTCCTTCTCTACGTGAGATTTCCCTCTAAGTGAAGTTCATATACATTTAGTCCTATATCAATTAGTATCAAAGCCAAACTCCTAGTTCAATCTCCAATGCAAATTTTTTCCTCAAGTTCCAGTATGCTTCTCACATTGCTCATCCACCATAATCTATTTCACTCCTATCAGCAGCATGGCGATAGGAGACAAAACTTATAACCAACTGCCTCTAATTTGTTATTTGGTGCTCTAGCAACATGAGTGATTGCATTGTTTCCACAACATGAGCCACGACATCCTTGTTCGCTAGAGGAGACTCAAGGCCCTTTTTTTTAAAAAAAAAAAAAAAGGAAAGCTCAATTAATATGGCAACAGTAAAAAAATATATTTTTAGGAATTGCACAGTGCAAACTTCACAAAGAAAAGGCACATATCAACTCAGTAATTTCCTCACTTATTGAAATCTCTCAATTTAATTGATTTCAGTTAATTTTTGTGCATTTATCATTTTCTCGCCTACCTTAGCACAATGATAAAGTTATTAACATGTGACCTGGTAATCATGGGTTCGAGTCGCAGAAATAGTCTATTGCAATGTAAAATAAGGTTGTATATAATAGGTCCTTCCCCAGGACCCACATTGATAAGAGCTTCATGCACCGAGTTGCTTTTTTTTATCATCTTTTCACCTTTCATTAATTTTTATTTTTTATAAAAGAAAATATTATTTATTTAGTTTTCTACTTTTTCCTTTAATTTGCTAAATAATTTTATTCACTATTCATTATTTGTTAAAAATCTCCCCATCAACCATGACACAAAATCATGCTACCAAAGAGGTAGATGGCACATGTCAGATATTTAAAGATGAGATTAGAACCCTACAAACTTAAGTGGATTAGCTAAAATGATTTAAAAACTAGACCATGACTATAATCGACAAATTAACAAACAAAAAGCATCTTGAACTAAATGATCATACGATTCATCTACGCCCACGACTTTCACCTAGATTACACATGTATTGTGATCATTATTCCACTCAGAAGAAAAATCATTTTTCATAAACCCATACATGGCCATGCCTAGAGATAAGTCAAACACTAGCAAATTGGTCAAACTTTAAGCCTCCAACATGAAATAATTGTCTAAACTTAATAGAATTTCCCAACTGGTACAACATACAAATTGAACAGGCACAAATTGCAATATTCAAGCTTATCAATTCAACAAAGCACTAATAAGTTAACAAAGTGTTTAGGATCACTATGTTGAAATAGGAGTCGGACCAATCACAATCAAAGAAGAGATAAAGCAAAAGTTAATGGAGAAGTACATCCCAATACACTACAAAACTCAATAATATACTATGGATTAACCTTAAATAGTCATTGCAAAGTGTAACAGAATGCCAAAGTTTGAGGACTTGGACATGCATTGCAATTGTAGACTTTACCTCAAGGAAAGCCTTATCCATTTCATTGATGGACTTAGACCAAGTTAAGTTGCCTACTCGACTTTGAAAGATGTATTATAAGGCCATAGAGATTGAGCAATGAAGACTTGAGAATTCCAATTCTAGCATAATGCTACAACTAATGTGGCAACGGTCACAACATCCAAATACTCTCATTGACACAGTCGTAGAATTCAAACAAACCTTGAGGATAAACTAGCATACTACTGAACTCTAGATAGTGATGAAGAGGTCATACCCTTAGATGCATACCAAGATATTGAGGGAGATAATAAAGATACTATAGAGTTTCATGTAGTGTCTTCCAATCTATCCACACCCACCACTGATAATATGTGGAAATGCAACATCTTTACTTATGTGAAGTGTAGAAAGAAGTCTTGAAAAATTTTCATGGACAACGGAAGCCACATAAATTTATTTTTCATGCAAGCCCTTTCTAAAATTAAGGTCACATTTGAACCACAACTAATTCCCCACAAAGTGTGACATGGGTAAACAACACTTATTTTTACACAGCAGTTTTGGTCCCTATTGAGATGGATTTGTGTAGTGATAAATATAGTGCAATGTTATACCCATAAGCCTTGCCCATGTCATCCTCAATCAAGCTTGCCTTAAAAATCTCTTAATTACTCATTACGGAAGAGAAAACACCTATTTCTTCCATCATAATAAGAAAAATATTGGGTCGTACTTAACCAACCCAAAAAACCTTGACTAAAACCCAACCCACAACAAAGCCAAGTCAATTTTTGAAGCAACTTCCTCACCTTCTTGCACAGTCCAAATATAATACAAAAGGTACAAAGTTGGTGAGGATGAAAGGCTTAGTGGCATAAGGTCTCATGACTAGTGCTACTAACTCACCAAACATCTACCTAGAAGTCTGAAAGATTTTAAACAAGTTGCAAGATATAACTCTAGCAGAGTTACCTAATGAACTCTATACATACGCATGATTTATCATGCAAACTTGGCTTTGAGATCATAATTGTTGAATCCACCACATTACTAAATGAACTCCTCAGAACATGCTAGACTAAATAACCAAGCCAAAGAACTACAAAAAAATCCTTGAGTCATCCCTACTTTATTGACACCTAACAAGGATGTCTTTTGGAGAATATTCATTGACAATTGTACCATCGACAAGATCACCATTAAATAATTTTCTCATACCAAGACAACATGCTTGATTAGTGGGAGCTCGATGCTTCCCTAAGATTGACTTGCGTAATGGGTATCACTAGATTAGGATTATGATATGTGACGAGTGGAAGACTACTTTTAAAATACTGAATGGATGAATTGTATGAGCAGTTGGTCATGTCCTTTGGATGTCCTTTGAGTTTTCAAACTTTCATAATATTCTTATGAGGTAATGAAACAACTTATTCTCATGGTCTACTTTGATAAGATTCTGATTTACAATAAAATGCACATCAACCTAGAACAAATTTGCTTCATCTTTGAGACCCTTACAATTGAAAAGTTTGTCAATTTAAGAAGTGCTCCTTATAATTTCAAAATCTCTTGGGTTTATCATCTTTGTAGAGGTCATTTTGAAAGACATAGAAAGCTAGGGAAATTTAATAATGACCCAAACCTTTTACGCTTTAGGAGGCTTAAAGCGTTCATAACTTTGTGATTTTCTATAGACACTTTATTAAGGATTTTAGCACCATTATAGATCTCATAAGGGGAGTTTTCTTGGTTTAAATCCACCTCCACAACCTTTATGAAGAATTGAAGATTATGGAAAGGATGATTAAGGCCTTGTCTTAGACATCATGTCCTCTCTAACCCTTTCAAGGTGCCATATAATACATCTAGGGTAAGAATAAGAGGAACTTTGACCCAAGAATGTCATATAATTGCATATTTTTAGCAAAGAACTCAACAAAATATGACAATGTCATTCTCTCTAACCCTTCCAAGGTGTCCTATAATACATCTGGGTAAGAATAAGAGGAACCTTGGGGCAAGAATGTCATATAATTGCATTTTTCAGCAAAAGAGCTCAACAAAATATAACAACGTTATTTTGACAAACAATAAAGAATTTTAACTTTCATCAAGGCCCTTAGACATTAGTGCTACTATCTATTGCCTAATGAATACATCTTACACTCCGATCATAAAGCACTAAATACATCTTTTTGTGAGGTGTTACAAATCATGATCTCCCCACTTGACAGAGCGAATTCATTTTTATGGAGAGAATAATATTGACTAGGAATAATATTTGAATTTTAAATTTTGAGTTGTTTAGTAATTAGAATTATCTGTTAATTTTTACATTTTAATAGTCAATTAATGATGATTATAGTATTTCCTAATTGTTTAGTTGTTTTTAGATTTTCATAAGATCAAATAGTCAATCAATGATGATTATTGTATATTGTTCCGGCTCGATGCCGACGACAGTCATGCCACCAGACAATAAAATGTCACGTCAACCTTTGGTCACCCGTCGACAAGGAGGACCTGAAGAAGCAAGAACTGAACGCACGGATTAGCAAGGCGCCAGAGATTCCTGGTGTGACCACTCCGACGCTCAAGTCAGAAATATAGAAAAGTGAAGTAGAAATGTGTATAGAGAATTCAAGATGATTGATTGTCATACCTGCGGGGTTTATATAGAGGTATTGAGAGCGGTATCCTTGGATCTCATTGTTTGCGATTGACTATCAAGGCGTGATCAGCGGACCGATCTATGACAGATTCCAATCATCTAATGGCTTAGCAGCGTTGGTTATCCTCCTCCGACGACTAAGATTGTCCGGGACCAAGTACGGGCACTTGGTCCCTATCCTGATCCGTATAGATAAGTTGCTAAGCCCGACGAAAAGGTCAACGTGGTGGCCTGTTGACATCTGTCCAGCTACATGAGGTCGGTAATGGCCGTTTTGTATGAGTGACTGGGTCGTGCAGGTATGCCGTGAACTTATATGGGTGGATGAGCTGAACTAAGTATGCATCCGAGCTCTTTACATACGCCATAGCGGAACGAAGTGACTTGCCGAACTCTTGACGTGTATCTATTCATTAAACCAAGCGTTTGGTCGAGCTCTCACCTGAATTACCGAGCTGTCTGAAGCGGATGGTTCATGAGGTAAGGACCACTTCATGAGGTCGAGATGTGATACCGGAACCGGGTCATAAGGTCGGTTCATTATGTCTGTACTTTGTTGGGCTTGTTGCAAGAGGACGGAGTTTATGTAGTATTGTTCTAAGTAGCGTGGCTCGTGACGACCTTATAATGAGGTTGATATATGAAATCACCTTGATGCTACGGTGATCGTAAGGGATCGGGTTATATAAACCGAGGTTAGGAAGAGATCGGTCTATATCTTAAGTCCTGTGCTGACCTCATAGTGAGGTCGGCAATTGACGTCTGCATTCTGCTGAGGTTACTATAAAAGATCGGGCTTTGTAGATAGAGATGAGGAAGAGGTCCGACCTTCTAATGAGGTCGGTCGATAAAGTTCGTACCCTATTAAGATTATTATGGAGAATTGTAGTCTAGAGATCGAAGCTACGAAGAGCTCGTCTTAAGTATTAAGGTATACGCCGACCTCTTAATGAGATCGACGGTTTGCTTGGGACGAGAGTATTGAAACCAAAAGGAGAAGAAATCAGGGCTTTTCGCACGAGTATTTTACCTATCTTCCACAGTCGCCCCTTTTTCCTATTGTACAAGCCATTACTAAGCATCTGTGTATGTTCCCTGGTATTTCGCTAGGATCATGGTAAGAGGTCAGGGTGTATTAGATGAATGTCAGGAAAACCTCAGATATTGCGCTGAGGAATGTGCTCCCCTCTAAAGAGGTCGGCTCCCTCTTACATTTATTATGAACCCCCCAGAGATCGGGATCCTCTGCGCGGTTTTATTAGCTCTTCCATATCTCTTTATCCTTTATCCACATCATCACCAGATATTCTCCACGTCATCACCAGATACTCTCCACTTCATCACCATATATTCTCGCCGGATCATGTATCTTAATTGTTTAGTTGTTTTTTAATTTTTATAGAATTGATTGTATAAAATATGCTCATATCTAATGTAAAACTAAATTTTGATTGACAAAGATCCTAGTGGACTTTCACTTACTAAACATCTGATCAATTTTCATCTATTGAAATTTCCTTCGCCACCAACACTTGCTGGGCTTTTCCTTTATCAACACCTATTGTACAACTATCAATAGTTGTTCAACTTTTCCTCGACAAACACTTATTGAACTTCAACAGCCTAGTGCAACTCAACCATGACCTACTTGACACATCATATAACTTAACACATTGTTCTAACTTATACACTTGAGTCAAACACATACCTTTGACTAAGCATTTACCATGGAAACCAATCAAAGATTTGTGTTCATTTTAGTATTACATTTATGTAGTTGTCAAAACTTTCAGATCAACAAATCAACCACAGAGTCTTCAATTCACATACTTATAACAAAAAGAAATGAATCTGAAGTATTTTTGAGAAATGTATGGAGAAATGTGATATTGGTGCTAATTACAAACTTCAATCATAATTACATTATGTTATATTGTTATGATTATGTTTTAGACATTGATTGTTTTTTATGGAACCTGAATAAAATTTCTTCCTAATGACAACATATGCCAGTTAGATATGTTTTTTATGATATTAAAAATTCATTCTATTAAGAGTGATTTTTTAAAGAGATGAACATAAGCATAAATGTTACAGAAATTTAACTATTGATATACATCATTTCTTTAAGTCTTTATATTACTTATCCATTGTCTATTTTCTGATTCATCAAATATCTCTTCTCTGGATCCTAAACACATCACCAATTCCACTTGTCATATTTTGTCTATATATACAATTCACAAGTCTCATTTTAATTGTCTTGACATGGGCGATTAACATAGTTTATTAGACATCAATGTTGCTCAATCTATAAAAGATATATATCTTTAGGAATACATAAGACCATATAAACAATGTTACTCAAATTTGGTACATGCATCACAGACGTGGATGAAAGTGTCCAATTTGATTGACCTACAAATTTGTTATTGTGATGAATAGGTCTTTTGGGTCTCCACTTAGTGTTAGTGCCTGCGTATCGGTGTTGAACATCATACAAAGGGGATGATGAAGAGTATGTTTCCTAAAGAAATAAAAACTTTTACAAGTATCTGCACTATACAGATTAACAATGTATAGCAGCCATATAAAATTTTTATGTTTCTATGTCAAAATCACATTAGATTAAAGAAATCTATTGTCAAAAACAAAAAGGTGCAATATGTTAGTGAGAAAAAGAACTATAGTAATCATTAGACATGATATTTCATTGAAATTATAGTTGGTTCCATAGTTTAAAATCTCGTATCGTTTCGCCAATACAAGCAGAACATTTCGTTCTGCTCGCGGACTGGCATCAACACAAGCATGCCTCCCATGTCGACATACCCCGAGGCCCCATGGACGCATCACGCTAGCCTGGCGATGCGTTTAGACAAGCCGTGTTGGCCCTGAGACACATCCGGACAACACATCTTTGGCGCTGGCGTGCCCTAAGGCCCCGTGGATGCGTCGTACGAGCCTGGCGATGCGTCCGAACGCATCGCGCTGGCTCGACGATCCATCCGTACATGTCGCGCTAGCTCGGAGGCCGCTACAGACACATCGCATGGAACAAGGGTGGGGGCAAAGGTTTTTAAATTAAGTTTAATTAAATAACCTAGGTTAATAATTTTAATCAACTCCTAGCTATGATTGGGATAATTTAGATAAGTTTAAGTAAAGCCTAATAAAATTATCCCATATTCTTTTAAAATCATTTTATTTTTTATATTTAAATATTTAGATTAATTTTTTATTTTTATTTAATATATTTTAATTTAAATAATATCAAAACTATATCAGCACGACACGTTACAATATTGAAACTGTATCGTTCCGATCCAAAATCAAAATCTCAACACGGATCGAGATTTTAAATCATGGTTGGTTCATAAATTTCCTAAAACAACCATTTCAATGCCCCTATAAAGTGATAATGAATGTCATTGGATCAAAAAAGTGACCCAATTAGTATATCTTGTAATAATATATAAGGAAATAATTTGATTTTGTCTCTTTTACTAATTTATTACATGACAGAATTTGTTGACGCAATCGTGTGACATGGGTTTTGACATTGAGATAAAAATTTTAAATTATGATTGCTTTTTTTTTGAATAAGTAAAATGTTTATATATAGCATTGACAAAGCGTATAATAAGCGGACTTTAGTAACAGCTCATGATTAACAAAGTCTCAAACCAGAGTACACTCCTAAGGATCAGAATATATGAATTTGCACACTCCTAAAAATCTTCTCACGATCTAACTACCCCTCATGAAAGAAACTACTATTTCTTGCTCTGCACACAGTGGACCAAAGAGGATAAGTCAAGATATCGAACCTTTGTTAACATTCGACTCCCACAATAGTATCTTCCGAAGACTCTCAATGTCCTCCAGTAGGTAGACATCTCCTGTTGCATGTGTAGTCAATCCCGGATCCTCCTCCATAACAACATAATAAAGGGCACCCGAAGAATAGGTACTCCTGCGACTCTAGTACCTGCCCATAAAAAGTACACTATCATCCTTTATGTAATCTTGTCTGTCTCTGTTGGAAAGATGTCTCTGTGCCAACATCCTGAGTATGACTACATAACTCAATTGTAAGTAGATCTTCCACACTGTTCGAATCCATGTCTTCTTAGGAGTAGGATGTCTAAAGAAGTCATATATCCGAGCCACCTTGCCATCTTGAGCAAACCAATCTGCTAGTCTCTCTCCAACAACCTCCGAGAAGCTAACAACCAATAATATAAGATTTCGTATCTACAGCAGGCGCTTGATCAGAAGGGAATCTGAGTGGTTGTCTCCCATGTCCATATATCTGCACGCCTCAGGTAAGTGTGATGCACCCACTTTATCCAAAGTACATCCTCTTTAGCTTGTATCCGCCAAAGTACTTTTGCCAAAAGGGCTAAGTTCCAAGATCGCAAATCACGAAATCTCAAGTCACCTTCCTCATTGGGTTTGCACATACTTGCCCATGACACTAGTAGGTGTTTCAATGTCTACATGAAGGATTGACAGATGTTGTAAATACAATCAATGATGTGCAGTGCTAGTGGTAAGATAGATAGCTAGAAGCACTCCACTCCTTGCATGACGGAAGTAATAAGTTGTGCCTTGCCCACATAGGATGTCTTCTTCAGCCAAGCATTTATCCATCGGACTAAAGAATTAAGTAGTGGGTTGTAATTTGAAATCCAAAGACGCTCCGCAACTAGTGGAATCTCAAGATATCTGAAGGGCATAACACCTTTGACCGTGATGGAAAGTAACCGCCTGAGTCATGTCATCAACTCTTGCTAGGTAAATACATGACTTCGGTCTAGTAACCTGAAGTCATATTGTTTCTCCAAACTCCTGTAAGCAAGTAGTTAATGCGGCCACTGAAGTTTCATCACCTCTGCTGAATAGAAGTAGATCATCCGCATAGGCCAGATGAGCTAGTCTGAAATGAACACACTTAGGGTGGAACCGGAAGTCTAATCCTACTGTGCAATGTTGTATCTGCCTCCTAAAAATCTTTATACAAATGCCAAATAAATATAGTGACAATGGTCACCCTATCTCAGGCCTCTAGCTCCTTTGAAGAGTCCAAAAGACCCTCCATTAATGGCTAATGAAAATGAAGTGGTAGTCACACACTCCATAATCCATGCAACAAACTGTTCCGGGTAGTTCAACCCAATAAGTGTCTCATGCAAAAAATCTCAATGCAACGAGTCAACAGCCTTTTGAAAGTCGATCTTCATAATACTCCTAGGCAAGATGTGTTTCCTGTTGTATTTTTTAAAAAGATCTTGGGCCAGGTGGATATTATCTGTGATGAGGCGACCCTATACAAATGTTGCCTATGATTGATGTAAGATATGGTCCAATGTGGGCAACAGTGTGTTTGCCAGAAGCTTAGAAAGAACCTTGTAAAACACCGTACTGTAATCTGTTACTATGTTCGCATGGGCTGACTTTGGGACAATAGATATCAAAGTGTGATTCCATCTTCTGAGCAGGTTACTTCCAAGATAGCTGTAGTAAAATCTCCTCCAATTGTGTCCCAAGCTTGTTTGAAAAACTTCGACCCATAGTCACCTGAATCAGGCGCCTAATAATCCCCTATATCAAGCAACCTGCCTTAATTTCATCCGATGTAGGGAGACGGACAAGCTGATCATACTGATCAGTCCTGATGTGTGGCCCAAACTGCAAACAAGAGTGGGGTAAGCTGACCAGTCCACTGATGTGCCAAGCTATCTCCAAAAATGAGTTCTAGAGGCATGTACCACCTTCGATCATTCTTCTCCACAATTGTGATTTTATTATGCCTATTATTCCTCTTTACGAGTGCATGAAAATAGGTGGTATTACGATCCACCTGCTTGAAATATCCCAGCTTGGCACGTTGCATGTAGAAACTATGTTCGGCAACATTTAGGTGGGTTGTAGATTGTTGCACCTCCTTGTAATTGTCAGGCATGGTTCCCTGGGTTAGTCCAGAATCTTGTACCTCTTCCAAATGCTGACAAGCAACAACCACTCTTGCTAAAATATGTTGAAAGTGTTCGATATTCAAATCTTCAAATCTGTTTTCAGCCATTTCAGAATATGCACAATACGGAACTTTTGATACCTTGGTGAATATGTCGGTTATATGTTGTCTATTTTGAATCAGCAAGTTGTAGTGCCATGCTTATCCCACATGTTGAAGAACTTGAAAGGTTTAAAAATATGAGAGCCATCATCCAGAATAGAAACAATACAAGCCGAGTGGTCAAATAGGTAGCCCAAAGTGGTGAAGTTTGCAGAACTACGCAGCTCTGTTTCTACTTTTATTGATAAGAGTCCGATCCAATTTGCTGCATATATAACTATTTGTCCAAGTGTATCTACATCCTGCATAAGTCAAATCCTCCAACAATGTAGATGACACAAGGGCCTGAAAGTCCGAGGTACAATATTGTGTTATGGGGAGTAGTGAAGTTTGCAATACTACGCAACTCTTCTAACCAACTTTTATTGATAAGAGTCTGATCCAATTTGTTGCATATATGACTATTTGTCCAAGTGTATCTACATCCCGCATAGGTCAAATCCTCCAACCATGTAGATGACACAAGGGCCTGAAAGTCCGAGGTAAATATTGTGTTATGGGGAGTCCACCGCATTTGTCCTCGAGTGATAGATATGAATTGAAATCCCCTAGAACAAGCCAAGGCACTCTCATATCAAAAGCTATACATTGTAAGGTTACCCACAATGATTTCCTTCCAACTATTGTTAGTCTTCCATATACAACCGTGACAACAAATATCCATCAAGAAACTCTACAAATCACCATGTTGTGATCAAATTGATCATGTCATTCACTAACCTCCAAATTGACCCTTTGGTCAATATTTTGCTTCTGCCATCCGGATTATCCTATAGTTCCACCTGAAATTGTTGGAACCTTTGCAACTTCAATTTTTGATAGCTCAAAACCGAAAGTTTCATCTCTAACACCCCTAGAACACTTAGTTTACTTTACCGAAAGAGAGTTTTGTTTGCTTGTTAGCATTTATCTGCTTGCTTGTTTTATTTTCATTGCACTGATAGTTTGTAAATTCACCTTAGTAAATCATTAGCAAGTTGTCTGGTCACATCCCTCATGGTCCTAACAAGGTCTATCCGACATACTATGACTTCCTGCCCAGCCGCAACCAGGACTTCATGCCCCTCGGTCTACCCGACCTACTAGGACTTCCTGCCCAGTCGCAACCAGGACTTCATGCCCCTCGGTCTACCCGACCTACTAGGACTTCCTGCCCGGTGTCTGGTCCTCTTGATTCAAACACGGGAGCCCCTACTTCCTTTGTTTTTAAGGTTCAACCCACATGGTTAGATCCGGATCATGGCTCATCCGGCGGTTAGTCCGGTGAAGAGCGACCTCGCTCTGATA
>NC_133877.1:9670705-9840949 GCF_044706935.1 Curcuma longa | reverse complement strand
TGGACATCAGTAATTGAGTTTAAAGTCAAATCAAATATATAAAGAATGTACACTCAAATAGTAATTTTATTTATCCAATAAATAATATAATATCTAAGATGATTGTCTTAGACATCTTTGAAATAGTGAAACATTAAGTATCTTTAAGATATTTAAGGCTGATGTAAAAAAATAATATGAAAAATAAATTAATATCATGAGAACGAATAAAGGTGGAAAATACTATGGTAGATACATTGAGAGTGAACAAACAGTTGCCCATTTGCGAAGTTTCTTCAAAAAAATGATATTGTTGCCTAATACACTATACCTGGTTAACTGGACCAGAATGGTGTGATTGAGAGAAGAAATTGAACTTTAATGGACACGGTTAGAAATATATGTAATAACTCCAAACTTCCTAAATTATTATGAACTGAAGCTCTTAAAATGTCAGTATATATATATTAAATCAAGTTCCAAACAAGGTTGTTTCAAAGATGTCATTTGAGTTGTAGAAAAATTAAAAATCGAGTTTTCAACATATATGCATTTAGGGATATCCATCTAAAGTAAGAGTTTATAGTTAGGACCTTGCGAGCTAGAAGGGGGGGGGGGGGGGGGGGGGTTGAATAGCTCAACTCACTCAGATTAGATCTATGTCGATGAAAACTTCTTGCTACCCAACCACTCAACGAACACAATGCTAACTCGAACGATTTACTTGGTATCTGCCTCCTTGAAGCGACTAATCCAAGGATCCACACTCAGCTCACCACTTCCACTATATCTTCTCCTCCTCAGACAAATCACGAAGGTGGAGAAACCCTCTTATAACAAAATTACAGTTGTACAATAACAATCAAAAATCACAAAGAAGAAGAAGAGAGGTTTTACAATGATCTTGATGGATTTGCTTCTTCTTCTTCTAGAAATTGCTCCAAATTGTATAGTTGAACACCAGATGGTTTCTTCAGCACTGTAGCAAGAAGACTTGAAGCAAAATTACATAAGCAGTGCCCATCAACGACTAACTCTTACTATTTAAACAGGTTCAGCTTCTTGAGATCAGTCGATTGATTTTCTAATATATACCAGTCAATTGATTTAGTCAGCGACAAATAACGACCTCTGAACCTTCTAAAATCATGTCTGATTTTATCAAATTTCAAATGTCAATCAGCTAATTTTATTCATCAATCGACTGTTATGGATAATCGAGTCACTAGTCGAATCGATTCTCTTCTGTTTGCTTCTGAAACAGAATCAGTCAACTGATGTGAAGAATCAGTCGAGTCGATTCTATTCTGTTTGCTTCCGAAATAAAATCAGTTGACTAATGTAAAGAATCAGTCGAGTCAATTCATAATTAGTCGACTGATGTAAAGAATCAGTCGAGTCGCTTCTATTCTGTTTGCTTTCGAAACAGTGTCGGCCGACTGATATGAAGAATCAGTCGAGTCGATTCTATTTTGTTTCCTTCCGAAACAAAATCAATTAACTAATGTGAAGAATCAGTTGAGTCAATTCTAAAATTCATTCCACTGACATGAATATCAATCGACTAAAATTTTGAGTCTGGCTAAAAACTTAGTATAAGTCGACTGATATTTTCTTCAATCGATTGACATCAATATCAGTCGACTGGATATTACAATTAGTCGACTGATAAAAGTTTTTACTATATTTATCTAACTTACCTTCTAC
Source organism: Curcuma longa (assembly GCF_044706935.1). NCBI lineage: Eukaryota > Viridiplantae > Streptophyta > Magnoliopsida > Zingiberales > Zingiberaceae > Curcuma > Curcuma longa. The sequence goes on along the minus strand of NC_133877.1, from coordinate 9,839,263 downwards.
GCATCTAATCTGTGATACGCTCGTTCTTTCCTCTTTTGCCAAGAGTCTGATCGTCGACCTTCTTGAACTTCATTTGCATGCCTTACATCTAGCCTTCTGATTTGTAATAACTTTCTCTCGCCAAGAGTTTGCTTCTCGATTTTCTTGGACTTTCTTTTACCTTACATCTATTCTTCTTACCTGTAAAGATTTTCCTGCACACTTGATGCACAAGTGATATTTTTATATTGTGTTCTAAGCTTTACTGATGTCAATCATCAAAATTATAACTTATGGTATGATCATATCAACATTTATAACCTACAAGAAAATTAAAGAAACTAGACCTCAGGACTATAAGTGGGTATTTCATTAGATTATCTTGTTATGATTTGCCACCATCTTTGGATTGACTCAATGATGATAATAAGCCCTTTATAAATATTGACCTTCAAGATTCTTAATTTGTTTTATTATTTATTTTCTAATTTATGATTTGTTGTTATTTAATAGTACTATAGAACAACTTGGAATTCTTCCCGTCATCCCTGATACCACATACAATTTGATATTGATGTATCGATTTCAATTCTCAATTAAGAGTTTTTCTTCTATTGAAATAAAATAATTTATGTGATAAATATGAACAATTCAGAACGGTCTTTTCTCAATTCAAAATTATCTTTTCTCCAGGAATTTAAACACTATTAAAAAACAAAGCACGTATATAAAATTTGGTTAAGATTTATTTTACAAAATTTATATTTAGTATATAATAATATAATATGTATTATAAATTTTATACTTTTTATATTATTTATACTGTAATAAAATTGAGAAAAGTTATATAATTCATTTATTAAATCATTATAAACTCTAAACAGTAAAAGGGAGCCATAGAATGGCGAAACCGTCCTTTTAAATTTTTTAATATAAAAGATATAGAAATATAAAAATAAAATATATGAATTTCTCTTGATATGCTCTCATATAAAAGACAACCCAATGTAATGAAGAGTTTATCGATATCGTACGTTGTGTTTTCATATGTTTTTACTATACTGACATTTAAAAAACATGCACTTGAGCGTGTCTCCAATTCATTACTACCTAAATCACAATCGTCGATTTTTCAATAAAGTTTTTTTGTCTTTCGTTAATAATGTTTCTGTACACTTTATCAATATGAACGGTTAGAGAGAGATGTGTGAGCCCCATTTCCAATAGAACCTAAACTGGAGGGGCATTGATTATATTGGCTAGTTTTGTCATACTGATCTACAAATCAATGATAAATTATTTACTTTGATTATCGACGGCACAACCATGCCACTTCATATGAATTATATATATTTTAATTAACAATTCTGATAGTTATCCAACAAGTGATACAGATCCATTTTAATTACTCAGATCAAAACTGAATAGTTAGATCCGAAGATTGAATATAATCAAGCTAAGACCATATACTATGAATGATTCTTGCTACTGTTTTTTTCCCCATTAATAAATTTAACACTGTTTTTGAGTTTTAAGTACCGTAAATTTAATTACCTCCTTGTCATCGATCGATCTATAAATAGATGGGAGTTGCATTATACTCTAAACAAGCAATATCACTTGAGTGAAGTGATCAGTGATATCCGTACGTAGCTTAACCATGGCTTCCCTCGTCATGCTCTCTGCTGTTGTCCTCCTCGGCCTCCTCCTGCCTTCCTCCATGGCCAAGAACGTTCTCTATGGCGGCGAGAAGCTGAAGGTCGGCGAATCCCTCACCGAAGGGGACTTTACCTTCATCATGCAGTCCGACTGCAACCTGGTGTTGTACGAGAAGGAACCAGGCGTTGTGGTCCTCCGGCACCAACGGCCTAGGCAGCAGGTGCTTCGCCCGCATGCAGACCGACGGCAACTTCATCATCTTCAACGATGACTTCAACAAAGTTTGGTCGAGCGACACCCGCGAAACGGAGGGCAAGTTCATCCTCGTCCTGCAGCGCGACGGCCACGTCGTCATCTACGCCGACCCTATATTTACCGTCCCTGAGGACGTTGAACCCAAGAACAGGAAGATGGCCACGGTGACTAATAATAATATTCTCTATGCCGGCGACAAACTGAACACCGGCGAATCCCTCACCGAAGGGGACTTCACCTTCATCATGCAGTCCGACTGCAACCTGGTGTTGTACGACAACGACAAGGACATGTGGTCCTCTGCATCCAACGGCCTAGGCAACAACTGCGTCGCCCACTTACAGACCAACGGCGACCTCGTCATCCGCAGTGACGACGGCAACGTTGTTTGGTCGAGCAACACCAGCCACCAGGAGGGCGAGTTCATCCTCGTCCTGCAGCGCGACGGCAAGGTCGTCATCTACAGCCGCGCTATATTTAACATCCCCAACGCTGAACCCAGAAACATGAAGATGAGGAAGATCGCCATGGTGACTAAAAATTAGTTGGCTTCACCAGGAACCATGCATGGATCGCTAGCTAGTTATTAAATAAAACAGAATAAAATGAAGCGAGGCATAAATAACATAATTAGCTACATGCATGGTACGTACGTAGCCTCGTACGTTGTTATGTTGTATCTACTGTTAAGTTGGTGTCATCAGTCTATGATCACCTTAATTATCTACTTTTGCTCTGCTCTTTTTTTTTTAAAGTTGAATTCCGTTGAAAAAAGAAAAACAATTAATTAAATTAAAGAAATCTAATAGCTAGCACGTATAAATTGAAAAAAATAAAATTAATAAATACAAGGTGGAATCTAATTAGCCTTCCAGCTTTGATAATATGTAACAATATTATTGGTTAATTAATGTTTGAGATTTTGGAGGACAAGGTTTTTTAAAATTTTAGAGATCGACCATCTATAATTGAAATACAGAATAAATTAAAACAGTGGATATATAGTTATTCAAATATAATAAATAATAATTATTTATGGTCATGGAGATAGTATGTCATCCTCTCGATAATAGTTTTTAAATTTTTTTCTTTAAATATTTATTGTCTCTCACATAACTTTAATTAATAAAAATATTTTGACTAATATTATCATATAAATCATCTAAAATTTAACTGAATCTTATAAATGATTGATCTAAAATATTATGAAGGTCAAATTAAATCTTTATATTTTTTTTCTGAGAATCCCCACATAGTTCCATATAAATGAGACTCTGATACCATTGTTAAAATTCATGTAATTCACATATATCTCTATAACGATATAATATTGTTCACTTTAGATCTAAATCCTCATAATTTTATTTTTTGAATTGTACCCAAAAGGGTTCATACTAATGAGATATTTCTCTTTTATAATATCATGATCATTTCTATGTATTTTTAATATAAAATTTTAATTATATCCCAACAAACAATAGTGGAGGATGATGTAAGTGTAAATTATTTTAATTAAGTACATTTGTTGTGGTGCGAGGAGAAATTTAAAATGGTTAATCTATTTAATTAAAAAATGAATAATAAATTTAAAATTTTATTGATCCCCTGTTAACGTTCATTGTAATCGTGAATTGATTGACACACATTTCAATTATAATAAATCGCTAGTCTTTGATCCGGTTTGAGATCAAGAAATAGGTTGAATCATAAGTATCCATGATCAAGCTTTTTCGAGAGATCAGATGCATATTAAATGACTCCTTACAAATCAACTTCTATCTAGACCTTTGTCAGTTGTTACTATGGCAAGTAACGCAAGGACTTGAGTGAGGATCTCCGATGGCAATGATTGGACAAATCAGAAAAAGGGTTAGAAGGTAAACCAAAGCGAACCTTGGCAAGACCTCTCCGATGCTCAAATCAGATCTCGTAGAAAAGTTTGAGAAGAATAGCATAGGAGTAAAAGTAGTAATATCATGTACCTCTGATCTATCTGGGCTTTATTGTTGTTCAGCATTCAATCAACCTTGGCATATTGGGACATCCTCATTGCCTAGTATTCAGTTAACCTTAATTGGTTAAGGCTTCACGTCTCATGTCAACTCCCTATTAAACTTTTGACCGTTCAGTGTTCAGTCAATCATAATTCACTTGGACTTTTCTCTTGCTAACTATTTATTGAATTTTTAACTATCAAGTGTCTAATTAACCATGTCCTACTTGTACTTTTCTCTTACTAACTACATATTGGACTTCCGACTGTCAAGTATTTGGTCAATTGTGATTTGCTAGAACTTTTTTTTGCCAACTCCCTTTTAGACTTCCGACTATCAAGTGTTCGATTAATCATAACCCACTTAGACTGCTCCATCGTCAAGTTTTCAATTAACATCGACCTACTTGACATTTCACTCAATCAATTAACTAATATATTGATCAAATATTAAAATTAAATTCAAATTAATTCAAACTTGATCAACTGATCAACTTTGACTAGAGAACGATTGTATATATCAACAAAATTAAAACTCACACGTATAAGATTATGCTTGTTTTGTACCTTATATATGTTCATTTCTTATTTGAGCCACACATAGGTAGTTGATATTTATATAGAGTGATTAAATATAGTTGTACCGTGTGAATATAAACACACGTTAATCTGATTTTAGAAGGATATATATAAATGTAGGATAGTAAACAGCAATGCACGGAGGGGTGCATACTGCTCATGAAATAAAAGAACCTAAAATAAGAACAATGAACACATTCAGTTTATTTGGTTCACAATCTTAAGGTGTATGCTTATCCACTATTATTTTCTCCTTTTGGAATATTTTCCGATTGTGAAAAAATCTCTTACATACAATTTGATCAACAATATAAGCATAATAATGATAAATAATTAAAGAGAGATGGATATAAAATAATACAATAATATTATTGTCATTCTATCTAGAAGTCCAAAATCAAAATAATCAAAATTTTCATTATTAGTTAATTGATGTTTTATATCAATCAATTGATATAACAAATAGTCTAGTTCGAAATTGTAGTTCAAGATCATAAGTCAATTGACGACGGATAGTCGAGTTCGAAATGTTCCTGTTGAGATGCGCCTTCGGACGAGACGGCTAGCTCACTCTACAGCACCTCGTCCAAGATCTGCCTCCCTGGTGGATAGTGAGCCTGCAAGAAAGAGCACGTGAGATGGAGGGCCGGGGATCCTCCCCGGCGCGACCACTCCGATGCTTAAGTTAGTGAGTGGAGATGAGGAACTGCTAAGGAAGAAGAAGAGAAAAATTGTGAGAGCTCGTGTGCGCGCGCGTACCTTTCTCCACTGAAACACTAACCCTCTTAAGGAAGGAGATTCTGAAATGTCATGTCCCTGACATGACCCGGAGGGCTCCATCAACGTTATGAGTGTGTCCTAAAGAATGTCTAAGGGTATGGTCCGAGGTATGGCCCGTTTAGTGGGCCCGTGGCAGCATTGACTTGCAAGAAAGGAGCAGTCCCCTCAGACACGTGTCGTGATGAAATAAGTGAGAGGACACGTGGGATCATCATAACAAATGATGGGAGGAGTGGCCCTTGGGAACTAGCGGGTGAGAGAAGGGGGTACGACCGAACCGAAGTGGATTTCGGTTCGTCCCCTAGCATAGCGCACGAGGAGGAGGGGGCGCGACCGCCGAAGTGGACTTCGGTTCGTCCCCCAGCATGGTGCACGTGCGACCGAACCGAAGTGGACTTCGGTTCGTCCCCTAGCATGGTGCACGAGGAGGAGGGGGCGTGACCGAACCGAAGTGGACTTCGGTTCGTCCCCCAGCATGGTGCACGAGGAGGAGGGGCGTGACCGAACCGAAGTGGACTTCGGTTCGTCCCCCAGCATGGTGCACGAGGAGGAGGGGGCGTCGACCGAACCGAAGTGGACTTCAGTTCATCCTCAGAAGAGCGAGCGAGGAGGGGTTACATGAGGTCTCCCGTGCCTCCTCGGGTGCGATTGATCCGATCACCTGTTAGGACTTGGTTAACCTCGTCCTTATCCTTTTAACCCCATAACACCTGCCTCCCCACTAGTCTAGTCGAAGGAGATGTAAAGTCGACTGACTAGACCAGTGCTGATATAGCCCCACACCCCCTACGAGCTCGCGAGAACCTAGGCACGCGGAGGGCATTAAAGCCTCGGTATGGTCAGGTCAAGTACAGCTTAGCAGGGTGAATCTTTTTTCGAAAAGACACCCTGGCGTATCACCATTGCTGCATTAATGCTTCTTTATCATTACGACGCCTAAGTTCCTTTTGATGCCCCTGTATATAACGGGAGGGGGAGGAGGGCTTCGGAGTGTCAGATAACCTTACTCACGTGCCTTTTCGTAGTTTCGGCCTCACTTTTGCGTCACCCTATTTCGTCATGGTCAGCGGCGACCACTACTCAGGGTCCCATGGGGAGCGATCTGTTACCTCCACGGGTACTCGACGGAGGACAGGGACTTTGATCGCGGCGCTTCGCCGAAGGGTTCGACGAGCGGAAACGGAGACGCGCCGCGAGAATCAGCGAGCCAGAGCGGCGGAGGAACGGGCTCGACGTGCGGAAACGTTGGTGGCCCAAGAGAAGTGGGAGAATCAACAGCTTCGGGCAATAGTCGACAATTGGGGTCGTCGAGACAGCGCCCTCCTACTGCGTGCTGGGGAAAGCTTGGCTGGTGTGGAATACCATCTAATGAAGGCGTCGCTGGAGCTGAAGGGAGCGATGCACGCTTTCAAGGCTATGGCCGGGGAAACATCTTCTTCCGGCGATGAGTAGCATGTTCCTGCTGCTCTTAAAATGTAGATGTTTGGCTGGTGACCACCGCCGCTTTTGTAACATGGTTAAATATCGTCCATTACTCCTATACGTTTTGCGTCTTTTTTATCTGCCTTAGTCCCTGTAACATCTTAGTCACTGAGCTCCACGGCGATAACGGTGTATGTTAGTCTTTGTCGGTGTCTACTGGAACGGCCGCCAGTGGAATCCAGCGTGTGAGCTACTGTTCCCTCGGTATGACCAGGATTTGGCCGTCCATATTGTGAAGCTGCGGGTGTGTAGGCCTAGACTCGATTGTTACTAATGGTTCACTATACAGCGGGTACGGCGATCCAAGACGATACGAACGAAACGTCGCGGCAAATAATAAACAGTGGTGACGTGGACACGTCTTTTCCGAGGCATGGTTAACGACAGGGAGGGGTTACCGAAGCGACATAGGCACTGCCTTAGGCGGGTCGTTTATCTTCCTCGGAAGAGGTGCCCATTAAACCGTCATTTATATCACTACCTTCCTCTCCTCTCTTTTGAGGAATATATATATATATCGGGGGAGAGGAGAAGATTGGGTATCTCATCCTTGTTTCCTCTGCGTTCTTTGTTCTCGTCGTTCGTGAATAACTCCTTCAAGATATGGACAGTGACATTAGTTGGACTAGTTCCGACGAGGAGGAGCCGATGATGCCTCCAGGGTCGCATAGGGGGCCAGAGTCTTCCCGAATGGCCCGCCTCCGATGGGTCAGGATAGCGGAAGGTCGCACTCGTACGGCCGAGGAGAAGGCTCGGGCCGCAGAAGAAAGAGCTCAAGCAGCTGAGGAGGGCCTTCGAGCCGCAGAGGAGAAGGCACAGATGGCTGAGGAAGGATTTTGGGTGGCCCAAGAGAGGGCCCATGAGGCTGAAGAGAAGGCCCAGGCGGCAGAACAACGTCTGCAGCGTGCCAACGAGGTGGCGGCGAGGGAGAAACTGGAGAGGCAATATCTCCAGGGAGTAGTTCGAGAGTTGAAACAGCGCAACCGTGCACTGAAGGAGCATGCCGGGGAATGCTTATCCTCAGCTCGGTATCACTCCCAAAAGCTCTCCCAAGAATTAGAGGGGATGGCGCATGCGTTTGGCGCTGAGTCCGAAGAGACTTCCTCTTCTGAGGGTTGATGTTTTTCTCTCTTGCTATTAGGCTTTTTGTGGATGTTGTTACCATTTCTTTTTGTAATATGCACCGTGTTTTCTTTCCGACGGAGGTGCTCTTTAACTTATGATATGATCTTAATATTAGCTTAAGTCATGATACCTATCGGCGTGCCATGGTAGAACCGGCCATGAATTGTTGTTTATGGGAGAATTTTATCGGCAATCTCTTTCCTTTTGCGGCGAAAACGACTCCCTGCGACCAGGCTGCCTATCTAGCGTACAGGCACTCGTCTTGGTGTGATCCGACCACGTGGCGGACCCCAATATATGACACATGCTTTCCTTGTAGACAGGCCTTCCTTGCCATACTTGCCATACTTACTGCTGTTACGACACCTCATTATGACTTGTCTCGTCCCCTTTCCGTGGATGTAGAAAAGGGGCGGATCATTATTATCTATGACGTAGCGTATCTTCGTTGAAAGCCGCGAATGGATTTTACCGCCTTTTTCCTGGGGATGCACGACCATGCTGCGCTAACATCCCACTCGTTGCTTGTTGCTCGATTGAGAGATATAAATAGAGGCGTGGCTAGCTCCGTCAAGGCACCGTCTCTCCCTTGCCTTAGTGTAACCATGGGGAGTAATTTCTTAGAAAATTAATAACAAGGGAAAGTGGAGGTGAAGACTTAGAGATGAGATCCAGCGGTGGGACGCTAGGATCTAGAGCCACAGCGTTTCATCGACAGGTTCGAGCGACAGGAGAGCGAGCCCGACATGCGAAGGAAAGGGCGATCCGTCATAACATAGAGCTTCACCGCCATTGCTGCATCAGCGAAGTTACGACCCGGTGGGACAGTGTCGGAGCCCCTTCGAGAGGGGGTTCGCGACCGCTATCCTGTTTCACTTGAGGAGGAAACTGTAAGGGCAGGGCCAAGGTCGTGGCCGCTGTCCTGTTTCACTTGAGGAGGAAACTGTAAGGGCAGGGCCAAGGTCGTGGCCGCTGTCCTGTTTCACTTGAGGAGGAAACTGTAAGGGCAGGGCCAAGGTGAAAACCCGTTCAGCTGTCGCCTCCAGATCTTCCTTTCAAGGACCAGTCTCTTCTTATGCGTTCCCTTTTGTTTCTGTAATGTAACCATAGGCTGGAGGACTGGCTTCCATTTGTAATGTAATTGTACGGATGGATTAGACACCATGTTGGTGTATGTTCCGCAGATCTGCTGTAGCCCTTATGTATTTTTCTGAAACTTATTCGAATATTTACATTTGTCCTAATCAAACAGAGACCGTTGTCGACAGAACGTCGGTTTTTCCACCGATCTGAGAGAGGCTTCGGATGGTAAGGCGAGCGCTCGTCGTCGGTCGGGTCCACAGTAAGAAGAAAGAGGCGATGGCAGATGCACGTGTCGCATTCCTATTGGTTGCTTTAGCGGCCCGGCCCGGCCGGCGAGAACCTCGTAGATTCCCCTGATGAGATTCATGTGGGTAATTTTAAGGGGCGCTATGACTCCCTTGTCGTTGAATCAGGCGCGCCGGTAACTCTACGGGTATTGTTCGGGGCAACGGAGCCACATTTTACGCCACACGACCCACATGGCCCCCACCTCCCCCCAGCGCGGGGCATGGGTGAACACGCCACCATCGTCATGATGTCTGACATAGGTAAGGCGCGAGCTGACGCTCTTGTGGAGATTACCAATGAAAAGAGGAATAAGTAATTATTACTTTCAGGATGGCGGATCTTCCTTGGAGGGCGTGCAGGCACCTTTTCGCCTTCCCCTTGGGGATATGTGTAGCCCCCCGAACGGGATCCGTCCTTTCACCTTCTCAGGTTGCGTAATATAAATGTGGGTGAGGCGAGATGTCGAACGGGCGTCCTGTCGTCTCTTTTAGCGAGCGGTCTGGTCCGAAGGTGCCTTCCTTCGAAGCGGCAGCTATGGAAAGTGATGGTAGCGGGTCCAAGGCGGGATCCAACACCCATTCAAGCATTTTGGACGACATGGAGACGCGTGTGAAGGTGTCTCTCCATCGAGCCCACGTAGCTGAGGAGCAGGGCGAGCTGAGGAGCGGGTGAGATGCGTCGAGGAGGAGTTGATCAGCGCGAAGCTAGAGATTCAACGCCTCCAAGGGATTATAAAAGCGATAACTCAACGTGACAGCGTAGTAGCGGACCATGTGGAGGGATCGACTTCCTCCGCTATCTACTTCCTAAAGAAGGCCACGGAGGAGCTAGAGTTTGCGCAGAAATCTGCTCAGCGTCTGGCCATCCGCACCTCCCCCGAGGAATAACCTCCCCACTATCTTTTTCTTGTTTTTGCGATCACGTAATCTTGTAACTAAGCGACTACGTATGTTCTGCCCTTTTGCCTTAAAGAAGTTTAGCAGTGTAAAAACTATCTTTTTAATGCCCTCGTGACATGAAGTACCCATCCGTGAAGTGAACGAAAAACGAAACGATCACCTGACTGCGTAGTGGAACCGGCTAAGTAACCCTCTCGTCCTTATAGGCCGAACCGAAGAAGATACCGGCTGACCACTGTTCTTGGAACGGAAGTGGATGACGATTGTCTGTTTCACGCCCTTCACTAGTCACATCGTCTAGAGCGCTAAGCTTAGGCTTCTAGCGGACGTCGGGCTTAGCCAGCATTAAGCCGATGAGTCTAAGCCGAACAAACTTTAAATTCTAAGACGTTTTCAAAGTTAAATATGACCGAACGCGCGTTCGCCCCTTATCGCTTTCCAAAGCGGCACGGCATGGTACTGGTCACGTGCGGCGGGGGGAGGGCGACGGCCATCCCGAAGCAAGTCATTAAAGTGGTCATTAAGACAAAAAAGATTTGCAAATCGGATCCAAGATGTCTTTTCGGTAACCTTAAGGGATGTCAACCAGCGGGACATCTGACGGTGGGCATCGCCTCCTGCCCTCTTGTTGTTACGTCATCCGACGGTGGAGAAGGCCATAGGCTAGGGTATATATATAGGGGATGACTGTCCATATCGGCGAGATACTTTGGGCGGCGTGCGTGTTGATTGCTGCGTCTATTGGTTGCCTCGCCTCCCCACTCTTCCTTCTCTGTGTCCCCGAGACTTGCCAGTGTAAGCATTCTTCTCTTCTGCTTCTTTTTCCTGTTTTCTCCGTTGTCGCGGTTTCTTGTTCTACTGGCATGGCGTCTAGTAGTAAGCGTCCCTGGTTTGAGTCGATGGAATCGGTTTTCAATGAGAATGCTAGGGCAGCCGTGCGTCTTAGGTACGAGATACCTCCTACCTTCGTGATTAAGGTACCCGAGCGCCACCAGCGTCCTCACTTACCACCGGAAGGGTATCGCACCTTCTTTCGAGGTCAACTAGAAGGAGGTCTCCGGTTCCCGATCCCGGAGTTCTTTGTGAGGGTAGCCGAGTATTTCGGCGTTCCCGTTAACCAACTGTCCCCTAATTCTTTCCGACTATTATGTAGTTTAGTGCTAGTGTGCAAAGTCTATGGGGTTCATTTGAATCCTACCGTTTTTCATTACTTCTTTTACCCCAAGAAGAAGGAGGATGGAGTCTTCTATTTTTGCGCTCGGGGAGTGAACCCTATAGATAAGTGTCCCTCTTCCATCAAACATTGGAAAGACGGGTTTTTCTTTGTTCGTTCCCCTGTTCTGCCACGTACTCCTGAATGGCAATACGACCTTCCTCTTCCGCCTCGCCTCCGAAATTACAAGTCGACCTCAGCTTATTCTCAGACCCGTAAAGCGTGGTCCGATTTACAATTTCATGCCGGGCGGTTGGTCGGCGAGGAGGGCTTACTTTTCAGAGCGGGCCTGAGCCCGGTAGCAGCAAGGCTATCGCAACCGCTCGGTAAGACTTTTTATGTACAGTAATTTTTTAATCACTGATTTATGTATGTTCGTTATATTTCGCAGAGGATCTGTGGTTCATGGCGTCTGTGAATAAGTTCATCAAGTGGGACCTAGCGTCTTTCGAATCGCTAGCTGGTCCAGATCCTTCGGGGGATGCCCCCGCGCCCGGGGACTCGGCTGGCAGTCATGCGGCCTTAGCAGCTTCCGAGACGGGGGACCACTCGGAAGCATCATCTGAGCCTCAGGAACCCCTAGTCCGAAAGAGGAGGTCGCTACCGGCGATTCCACCACCCGAGGGTTTGCGGATAGAAGAGCCGTCTGGGGAGGCGGCTCCGAAGAAGCGTCGTACAGAGGCCGAAGTGGGGAAATCCAAGAAAGCGAGATCTGAGACATCGGCTCCATCAGAGCCGAAAAAACAAACTACTCGTGGCACAGCCCCGCCTTCTACTCCGGGTACCGGATCAAGCAGGCGAACGAGCGCTACGGGACCGGGGGAGGTGGCTCTGCAGACCACAGCCGAGCCAGAAGACTTTTCAGATGTCCCAGCAGCGGATCTGGTTGCCCCCGTCAGCGAACCGGTGACCGCATCAGTTATCGTGCTGGATACCATACTCCCTACCGACGCGGACGAAACTTTGCCAATTTCTGCTTCCCTAGGACCTTCAGAGTGCCTGCTAGAGGAGGGTGTTTCGGCGGTGCACGTTGCCGACGAAACGTTAGTAGTTATCCCCTCGGAGATTGGAGAAGAGAGGCCAACAGAGCCTTTGGAGGAGTTTCAGCCGCCCGTTCTTACACCACGGTCTACAGAAGAGGGGGCCGCGTCCATGACTTCACAATCACTACCCGAGAGGGCGCTTCTTTGCTCCGCAGGTCCCACCACTTCTCCGGGCGGGGGATCTCTTTTGAGGGTCGCTTCTTTGCCGTCTGCCCCCACTGACGCCCCAATCCGAAGTGAGCAGTTGACCGACATTTTCCACAGGGTTCGCACTATACGGGGTCTCCGTGATTCCGAGACGCTGTCGCTGTCTGATGTGATGGACCGCAGTACTCATAGCGCATTCCAGGTAAGTCTGCTTATGTTTATATTCGCATATCCCTCTAGGTATCCCATTGAACTATGTGTCGGCATCTCAGGTCTTGGCCGATGTCCTGGAGGTTCAGCATCGTCTCCCCGATATCCAGCGAGATGTGGACTCTTTGAGGGAGCAGGTGTCGATTTTGCAGGCAAAGGAACTGCAGTTAACGACCGAACTCCAGGCCGTTCGCTCCTCTTCTAACCAGCCGCAATATCAGGACAACTTGGAGAAAGCACAACAACTTGCCAACAGCCTGGCGGAACAGGTGGCTGCACTGACAGCCAGAGAGGCGAACTTGGCCAGGGAACTTCAATCGGCCCATGCTACCGCAGACCAGTACAGGCAACAAGTGGAGCTAGCTCAAGCTAAACAGCTCACTGCGGAGAACCGTTCCGAGAATTTAGAAAGGGAACTGCAGGAGCTTACGAAGGAGATGAAACAAAAGTCGGATCAGGTGATCGCCCAAGACTTTCAGCTGGCGAGGAAGGCCACTAAGATGAAGGAACTAAAGGACCAACTGGATCAGACCAGCGCCGACCTGGAGCTCGCGGAGGACAAGTCTAGAGAGCAGAAGGAACAGATTGCCAAATTGACCGAGGCTTTAGACCTGTCGCAGAAGCAGGTAACCGACTTGTCTGAGGCTATCAAGGTGGTCGAAGGCGTCTCTTCCGAGGCTCGTAATGAGCTGGCCGCCTACAAAGTAGATGAAGAGGAACGCCTAGAGGAGGCTCGAGAGTCTTGGCTATCGTCAGATGCGTACCGCGATCAGTTTCTGGAAAAGATGGCCAAGGTGCTGCAATACGGTTTTTCTGGCGCCCTGGAGCAACTCCGTAGGGCCGGTGTGACCCTTCCATTGGCGTCGTTGAAACGCCTGAATCCTCAAGAAGTCTGGAAAGCTATGCCAGAGCGGGATCGAACAGTGCCGCTTCCGAAGTCTCCTTCACCGGGCAAGGGAAAGGGGAAGAAACAAGGCTAAGGACTTCTCAATTTGAGCTTGTGGACTATTCTGCGTGTTAGGATTATGATTTTGCTGATGTGTGTGACCTCGTGGTTTTCCTTGACTGGCTCAGCTTTTGATTAGGTACTTATATTGCGCTTTCGGCTTCTTTCGTCGTGTCTTTCGAGATGCATTTGATTATTTCTTAGTCCGCGAAGGTAGTCATTCTATATTCTCCGTTAAGCGTGCCTCAGCAAGGCGAGGGTGCTTATCTTTTGCGAAGACCGCGACGGGTGTCGGTTACCTTTTCCACCATTCGGCTCAACCCCAAGGATTTGGAGGAGTTTAGAATTTTGTGAAGGCGGTGGCGGGTGTCGGTTACCCGTTTCCGCCATTCGGCTCGACCCTAAGGATTTGGAAGAGTTTAGAATTTGTGATGGCGGTGGCGGGTGTCGGTTACCCGTTTCCGCCATTAGGCTCGACCCCAAGGATTTGGAGGAGTTTTAGAATTTGTGATGGCGGTGGCGGGTGTCGGTTACCCGTTTCCGCCATTAGGTTCGACCCCAAGGATTTGGAGGAGTTTAGAATTTGTGAAGGCGGTGGCGGGTGTCGGTTACCCGTTTCCGCCATTCGGCTCGACCCCAAGGATTTGGAGGAGTTTAGAATTTGTGAAGGCGGTGGCGGGTGTCGGTTACCCGTTTCCGCCATTCGGCTCGACCCCAAGGATTTGGAGGAGTTTAGAATTTACGAGTGAACTGAAGGCCTTATCTTGAGTACTCCCGTGTTTAAAGGGAGTACGCTTTTGGCGAAAATAACTTGTACAAGGATATTATAGTCGAACGTAGCTTGGGCGATATCCGAATCGAAGAGAGTTCATGCTCAACCTTGGCTGTTTAAGCCGAAGGGAGTGTTGTCGATGGAGCTAGTGATCCGAGATCACCAGAGTTTATGCTCAACCTTGGCTGTTTGGGCCGAAGGGAGTGTTGTCGATGGAGCTAGTGATCCGAGATCACCAGAGTTTATGCTCAACCTTGGCTGTTTGGGCCGAAGGGAGTGTTGTCGATGGAGCTAGTGATCCGAGATCACCAGAGTTTTATGCTCAACCTTGGCTGTTTGGGCCGAAGGGAGTGTTGTCGATGGAGCTAGTGATCCGAGATCACCAGAGTTTATGCTCAACCTTGGCGGTTTGGGCCGAAGGGAGTGTTGAGAGAAAAGTCAGAAGACTCCAGGAGTCGTGTGTCCTGAAAGAAAACTTTCACCATTAGTAGTATCTAATGCAGAAACGCAAGAGTGAATGAAAGATTGGCGGAAGTTCTCAAGTTCGGTAGGGGCGCAAATATAGAGCGTTCCAGGGTCTTTTCAGCTTCTTGTTGTCAGCGTTGGAGAGGTAGTAGGCTCCAGAATTGGTCTTCTTAGTGATTTTATAGGGTCCTTCCCAAGGAGGTGCTAGCTTGCCGACATCTCCTACTGGTTTGGCCCTCTTCCACACAAGATCACCCACCTGAAAAGTACGAGAGATGACCTTCTTGTTGTAAGTCCGGCACATCCGTAGCCGATATGCTGCTAGCTGCGTGGCTGCCTGGTCTCGGACTTCAGAAACCAGGTCCAGCTCCATACGTCTTTTATCGCCGTTATCCTCATCGTAGAAGCGCCTTCGATCTGACTGGACACCCACTTCTATGGGGACGACTGCTTCTCCTCCGTACACTAAGTGAAAAGGAGTCATACCTGTGCTTTCCTTGGGTGTTGTACGATAAGACCAAAGGACGGAAGGAAGTTCTCCGACCCAACTGCCTTTCTCATGATCTAACTTTCTTTCGAGTCCTTTGATGAGCTCCCTGTTGATGACCTCAGCTTGACCATTGGCTTGGGGATACGCAACAGATGTGAAGGCTTGCTGAATACCGAGGCCTTGGCACCACCCCTGGAGCTTCTTCCCTGTGAATTGTCTACCGTTGTCGGAGACGAGGCGGCAAGGAATGCCGTATCGGCAAATAATATTTCCCCATAAAAACTTCATAACGGCCTCCTCGGTGATTCGGGACAAGGCTTCAGCTTCCACCCATTTGGAAAAATAATCCACTGCTACCAAGAGGAACTTTTTCTGTTGAGGTCCTGGTGGAAACGGTCCCACGATGTCCATTCCCCACTGGTCGAACGGACAAGAAACGGTGGCCGCTTTAAGGTGCTCCGTGGGCCGTTTGCTGAACGGTTGATATTTTTGACAGGGAACACAAGTAGCTACAAGCTTGGCTGCATCTTTTTGTAACGTCGGCCAGAAGTAGCCAGCCAGCAGTATCTTCTTAGCTAACGATCTACCACCTGGGTGGTCCCCGCAACAACCTAGATGAGCTTCTCGCAAGGCATAATCGGCATCCTCTGGACCCAGGCATTTTAGAAGGGGTCGAGAGAAAGATCTCCGGTATAACTGATCTTCTATCAGAGTGAAACGAGAAGCTTTCTTCTTCAGCAATCGGGCTTGGTGCATCTCGGTAGGCACGGTTCCGTTCTGCAGAAAAGCCAATAAAGGAATCCGCCAGTCTCCAGGTTTGTCGGCCAAAGGTGGGTTTATTTGGGCTACTTCGGCTATCGGAGCGGCAGCCGTTTCGTCCGTCCATTCAGTTAAAGAACTAGCAATCTTGGCCAGCTCGTCAGCCTTGCTATTCTCCGAACGGGGGATTTTTTGCAGTATGACAGCCTGAAATTCCTGCTTTAGCTTGCTAAAGCCCTCCACGTACTTCCGCAATCGATCGTTCTTGATTTCACACTTTCCTTCTATCTGTTGTGATACCAGCTGCGAATCGGAGCATATCAATACTTGGGTGGCTCCCATTCGTTTGGCGGCTTGGAGGCCGGCTAACACGGCTTCGTATTCGGCTTCATTATTCGAGGCTTTAAAACCGAGCCGAATGGCGAGTCGGACTTCCTCCCCGCTGGGGGAGATCAAGAGCACGCCAACTCCACTTCCTTGCTTATTGGAAGCACCATCAACATATACCCTCCACTCTTCATCTGTTTCTTCCCGTGATACTTCAGACAAAAAATCAGCTAAAGCCTGTGCCTTGACAACGGTGCGCGGTTCATACTTGATGTCGTACTCCCCCAGCTCGACGGTCCACTTAATGAGCCTTCCTGAGACTTCTGGTTGAGTGAGGACTTTACCCAGATTGCTGTTGGTAAGTACTGTAACCGGGTGTGAGAGAAAATAGGTCGAAGGCGACGAACCGTCCGGACCAAAGCCCACGCTATCTTCTCCAGGTTAGTATACCTCGTTTCTGCATCTTTCAACAGATGACTGAAGAAGTAAATGGGTAGCTGGTTCTCTTCCTCTTCTTTTACCAGCACCGAACTAACAGCTACGTCGGTGGCCGAAAGATACATCCACAATGGCTCCCCGGGCAAAGCTTTTGCCAATCTGGGCAACTGACTAAGATAATCCTTGAGTTCAGCGAAGGCTTTATCACATTCAGCGTTCCATTGAAATCGTTGAGCTTTTTTCAGCACTTTAAAGAAAGGTAAACCCCGTTCCGCTGCGCGAGAGATAAATCGGGAAAGGGCGTTGATGCGACCAACCAAACATTGAGTTTCTCTGAGAGTCCGAGGTGGGGCCATACGGGATAACGTCTGTATCTTATCAGGATTGGCTTCAATTCCCTTTTCCGTGACGACGTATCCCAAAAACCGGCCCACCCGACCCCCAAATAGGCACTTGGCGGGGTTCAGCTTAAGGCCGTAGTGCCGCAGAGTGCAGCAGGTTTCTTCAATATCCGTTATGAGGGTTTCTCTGCTGGTACTTTTGATCAAGATATCATCCACATATACTTCGACATTCCTACCCTTTTGGTTATGGAACACTTGGTCCATTAATCGTTGATAGGTGGCTCCAGCATTCTTAAGTCCGAACGGCATTACGGTATAACAGAAAGTTCCATCAGCGGTTATAAAACTGACCTTGTCCTGGTCGTTTACGTCAAGAGGTATCTGATGGTAGCCCTGATATGCATCCAACATACAGATGTATTCATAACCGGCCGTGGAGTCTACCATCTGATCGATTCGCGGCAAGGGGTAGCAATCTTTAGGGCAGGCCTTGTTGAGGTCCCTGAAGTCAATGCAAACCCGCCACTTGTTGCCGGGCTTCGGCACGAGCACCACGTTGGATAGCCAGGTGGGGAACTGGATCTCTTTGATGTAACCGGCTGCCAAGAGTTTCTGAATTTCTACTCGAATGGCCTTGTTCTGTTCTGGCCCAAAATGTCGCCTTTTCTGCTTAACTGGGATAGCTCCGGGGACCACGTTGAGGCGATGTACCGCTATGGATGGAGAAATGCTGGTAATGTCTTCTGGCGTCCAGGCAAATATATCTTGATTTCGGAGGAGGCAGGCGCCGAGCTCTTCCTTTAACTCAGGTGGGAGTTCAGCTGCCACCTGGACCGTAGTCTCAGTTCGGTCAGGATGTACTTGCAAGGCTTCCTTTTCTTCAAAACTCTTATCGGAGGCCGCCTCTTGGATAACATGAACTTCGCCCCCTGAATCCTTTTGCTTTTTCCGGGAATCGGTGCGGATCATGTCCACATAGCACCGCCGGGAGATCATTTGATCTCCCCGGACTTCGCCTACCTTGTCTCCTACTGGAAACTTCATCTTCTGGTGGTATGTGGAGACTACGGCCGAAAAGGCGCTAAGGGTTGGCCTTCCCAAAATGATGTTGTACGAGGAAGGAGCATCCACGATGATGAATGAAACGCGCCGGGTCCGCATCAGAGGGAGTTCGCCGAGGGAGATAGGGAGAGTGATTTGCCCCAACGGTTGGACTTCATTTCCTGTGAATCCGTAGAGAGGCGTAGTCAGTGGTGCCAGGCTGTCTTCATCAATATCCATCTGTTGGAAGGTATTGGCAAACAGAATGTTGACAGAGCTGCCGGTGTCGACGAAGACTCGGCCAATATCATAGTTGGCTACCGTTGCTCTGATGACCAGGGCATCATCGTGTGGCACTTCGACGCCGTCCACATCCTGGGGTCCGAAGGAAATGACGGGACTTTCGGGGAATTTATCGCGGCTTACTTCACAAACTTCGAGCTGACGGCCACCGGCCTTACGAGTCCGATGAGAATCCTCATCGGTGGCTCCTCCGACGATCATGTTGATACGCCTCAGGGGGGCGTTATTCTGATTATCTTCAGGAGCTTCCCTTTGACTACGAATCTCCGGGCTGATAGGTGCGGGCTGCCGCAGAGGAGGGGCGGACCGCCTAGGAGATCGGTCTCGCGGGCGAGCAGGTCGAGGAGAGGGAGGACGTGTCTCCTGATGTGTCCGTCTTGGCGGCGTTTGCGATGTCCGATGTGTCGATCTTCCCGGAGCGCGCTGATCGGCTTCTTGTCTCAGTTTACGAGCGTATTGATAACACTCGCTAAGGTCATGGCTTTGTGTGTTGTGAAATGTACAGAACCGGGGGAGCCACCGACGATTCCCCGCTACTTGCCCTGCACTTCCTGCCACCGCATTTATGGCCCGAGGGTTGGGTTGTATCGGTGTGGGGTGATGCTCCACTTGCGGCCTTCTTTGGAGCTGAGGAGGCGGTCGTTTTTCTAGCCGGTGAGAACCAGCCGGATCTCGACTAGGCCCACTGGGGCAGGCGTTGGTTTCCTTGCGACGGGAGGACTGGGCCTCCTCCACATGAATATACTTGACGGCTCGGCTTTGAAGGGCGTCATAGTTGACGGGTGGCTTCTTGATTAGCGACCGGAAAAAATCTCCCTCGAGTATACCTTGTGAGAAGGCGCTTACCAGGACCGGGGAAGTGGCGTCCGGCACATCTTGCGCTACGCGATTGAAGCGGCGCACAAAGTCTTTTAAGGACTCCTTGGGCCCCTGCTTGGTAGCGAAGAGGTCTGTTGTTGTCTTGCAATAAGTGCGGCTGGTGGAGAAGTGCTGCAGGAACAAGTCTTTGAATTCTTCGAAGGAATCAATGGAAGCAGGGGGCAATCGGCTGAACCATCGCAGCGCGGATCCGGAGAGAGTAGTTGAGAAGACTCGACATCTAATGGCGTCCGTGTATTGATGAAGGGAAGCGGCGTTTTCAAACCGGCCTACATGATCTTCGGGGTCCGTGGCCCCAGTGTAATCAGCGAATTGGTGGGTACGGAAGCGACGAGGTACCTCTTCATCTAAGATTCGACGGGTGAAAGGAGATTTAGCTGGTATTATCCCCGTGTTTCCGCCGGTCATGGGAGCTTTTCCCTTAAGAGGATCCCGAGGGACTGATTCTGCTGCGGACTCCATAGAGGTACCTTGATGCTCCACCCCCCCTGGGCCCGCCCGGAAGGCACATGAGGGTCTTCTGCCGGCGTATATAACCGACGAGCGGGTCCTCGTAGTGGAGCAGGGGGAGTTACAGCAGGCCTAGCGAGGTCTGTTTGGGGAGGAACAGGAGCTCCCCTTTGATGCCTCTCTAAAGCCTGGAGGACAGTAGCCACCACCAAGTCCAGGTCTCCTTGTGTCATGTTAGTTGGGCGAGGAGGGTCGAGAGGAGGTTGCTGGTTGTCCGTCGGCATGTCTCAAGGCAGGGCAATTCGTGTTCCCACAGACGGCGCCAAAATATGTTCCTGTTGAGATGCGCCTTCGGACGAGACGGCTAGCTCACTCTACAGCACCTCGTCCAAGATCTGCCTCCCTGGTGGATAGTGAGCCTGCAAGAAAGAGCACGTGAGATGGAGGGCCGGGGATCCTCCCCGGCGCGACCACTCCGATGCTTAAGTTAGTGGGTGGAGATGAGGAACTGCTAAGGAAGAAGAAGAGAAAAATTGTAAGAGCTCGTGTGCGCGCGTACCTTTCTCCACTGAAACACTAACCCTTTTAAGGAAGGAGATTCTGAAATGTCATGTCTTTGACATGACACGGAGGGCTCCATCAACGTTATGAGTGTGTCCTAGAGAATGTCTAAGGGTATGGTCCGAGGTATGGCCCGTTCAGTGGGCACGTGGCAGCGTTGACTTGCAAGAAAGGAGCAGTCCCCTCAGACACGTGTCGTGATGAAATAGGTGAGAGGACACGTGGGATCATCATAACAAATGATGGAAGGAGTGGCCCTTGGGAACTAGCGGGTGAGAGAAGGGGTATAGCCGAACCGAAGTGGATTTCGATCCCCTAGCGTGGCGCACGAGGAGGAGGGGGACCGAACCGAAGTGGACTTCGGTTCGTCCCCCAGCATGGTGCACGAGGAGGAGGGGGCGTGACCGAACCGAAGTGGACTTCGGTTCGTCCCCCAGCATGGTGCACGAGGAGGAGGGGGCATGACGAACCGAAGTGGACTTCGGTTCGTCCCCCAGCATGGCGCACGAGGAGGAGGGCACGGGAGGAGGGGGCGCGACCGAACCGAAGTGGACTTCGGTTCGTCCCCCAGCATGGCGCACGAGGAGGAGGGGGCGTGACCGAACCGAAGTGGACTTCGGTTCGTCCCCCAGCATGGCGCACGAGGAGGAGGGGGCAGACCGAACCAAAGTGGACTTCAGTTCATCCTCATAAGAGGGCGAGGAGGGGTTACATGAGGTGTCCCGTGCCTCCTCGGGTGCGATTGATCCATCACCTGTTAGGACTTGGTTAACCTCGTCCGTATCCTTTTAATCCCATAACAACTATAATTTCTTAATTTACATTCTCACAGATGGTCGTAGAGTCGACTGTTCATATTTTACTGAAATGATTGAACTTGGACATAAATACCATGGAAGGAAAGGTATTTTAGAAATTTGACATGCTACTTAGTAATTTATAAAGTCAGATATGAAATTCATTAATTTATTGAATTGCACAGTCAAATTTTCATAATACCCAAATTAAGTATTCAACTTTTATATTTATTAAAATACATAATCGTTTTCTATTATACCTCTCTTTTATCAACAATCAACTAATATTAAATAGTTGAGTATATTAGTTGATTCCTAAATTTACTATACTCGATTTATGATCAACAGTTGACTGTCCATAACTCATGAGTCAACTATTAAATTTTTTATGCTCTTATGATGTAGCAGGACTATTATACAACTCTCAAAATATCTCAAAACTATATCAATTTCAAATTTTCACAACTCCATTTAGATTATGACATTAATGTCTAAGGAAATGATTACACTCAGAATGATATAAGAAATGGAATGAACTTGGTTCGAAGTATTTCTGAAGTGCCTAAGACTTTAGGTACATCATAAACACTTCAAATCAGAACCATTACATTTTTAAGAGCCTTCTAATTAAGTAAAATCATGCTCTTATATATAAATTCTACAACTTAAATTGAGAGATATGTGTATTTGAAATTTTATAATTTTAAAATAATTTGGCACAAATTCATTAAAGGCATAAGTTTGTCATACTTACTCATCAATACCATCAAAGGATTTTTAAAACTCCTTTTTCAGACTATATTAAGATTTTGAAACTTTGAATACTATAAAGTCATTAGCAAGTTTTGATCAAAAACTCGTTGATGACTTTGGGAACTTCAAAATCACTTCAAATAAGGACCATTATACTCCTGAGAGCCTCCTTAGTGTAATCACTCAGATCTAAATTTCATAGTTTAGATTGAGATATGTGAGTTTTTGAAATCTTCACAACCTTAATATAATTTGGCACGAGCTCATTAAAGGATCTAGACTTGTCATATTTACTCATCAACACCACCAATTAGTTCCTATGACTATCTTGGTTTAAACCATATTAAAGTTTTAAACATTGTAGGGTCATCCACGAGTTTTGACCAAAAACTCATCGATTATTTTTAAAAACCTCTGAATCGCTTCAAATCAAGATCATTATATTCCTAAGAGTCTCCTGCGGATAACCATGCCCTCAAACCTAGACCTCACAATCTAGATTGAGAGATGTAGGTTTTTATAATTTTCACAATCTTGAGATAATTTGGTATAAGTTCATCAAATGATCTAAGCTTATCATATTTACTCACCAACACCATCAAAGAACTCTTATGATTCCTTTAGTTTAGACCATATCAAAACACTTTAAAAATTTAAATATTATAAGGTCATCAGTAAGTTTTGGCTAAAAACTCGCTAATAATCTTAGAAATCTCAAAATCATTTCAAATCAAGACCATTACATTCTTGAAAGTCTCCTAAATATAACCATGCCATCAAACCTAGATTCCATAATTTAAATTGAGAGATATATATTTTTAAAATCTTCACAACATTTAAATAATTTAGTACTAACTCATTAAAGGGCTTAAGTCTGTCATATTTATTCATCAACACCATCAAAGGATTTTTATGACTCCTCTACTTCAGATCATGTCAAGATTTTAAAATTTTAGACACTATATGGTTATCAATGAGTTTTCATTAAAATTAGTTGATAATTATCTCAAGGTTGTAAAGATTTCAAAAATTACATCTCTCCATCTAGATTGTAAAATCTAGAGGCATAATTACACTCAGGAGGCTTCTAATAGTGTAATGATCATAATTTGAAATGATTCTGAGATTCCTAAGGCCATCAACGAGTTTTTGACTAAAACTTGTTGATGGCCCTACAATATTTAAAATTTTAAAATCTTGATACGGTTATAAATTAGAAAGTCCTTAGGACCCTTTGATGGTGTTATAAGTAAGTATGATAGACCTAAACCCTTTAATGAGTTTATGCCAAATTATCAAGGTTATAAATTTTTTACATATCTCAATTTAGGCTGTGGAATATAAGTCTAAGGGCATGATTACACTGATGAAGCTCTTAGAAGTGTAATGGTTCTAGTTTGAAGTGATTTTGAGGTTTTTGAGGCCATTCACGAGTTTAGACACCTCAAAATACTTCAAATCATGTTCATTGCATTCCTTACATCATCCTGAGCGCAACCATGCCCTCAAACATTGATTTTATACCCTAAATAGAGAGTTGTATATTTTTAAAATTAACACAATTTTAAGATATTTTAAGAGTTGTGTAATAAATATAATGAGAGCATAAAAAGTTTAATAATCGATTGCTGATTACAAATCTAATACAGTAAATTTAGAAATCGACCGGTGCACTTGATTGTCTAATAATAATCGACTATTGATGAATAAAAAATCGACTACTAATAAAGGAGAAATATAATGTGAAATAACTATCGTATTTTAGTAAACACAATTTTTTTTTTTTTAAAAATAGTTCATATATAGATAAAATAAGAGAGGTTAGACCCCTCAAATGTACAATCAAAAGATCAGCATCATAGTCCAGACAGCACTAGCCATTGAGCACACACATATGACCCATCACACAAGAAACTACATCAAACCCATGACACCACCAACACCAAGACACCATAGCCCCACATGTCCACACATCACAACACTTGCATGCTCATCTACGGGCCACACAAAGCACCAGCAGTTTCATCTCAGGAACAGAGCCACCGGCAGCTTGGATGCTACCGTGGCTTGAGATCTACAAACCGATACACATGGACCTGCACCTTGCGAAAAATTCAATCAAAATTCGGGATAATGCCTTGATAATGCCTTCGATTTCGTGCCTCCTATATATAGTATATCAAGCTAGAGATGCCGAGGTAGCACGCCTTGGTTTTTCGTCGCCCATTCTTGTAATGTCGCCCAAGAACCTGTTGCATCTCCTCAAAAGAAGTAAAATTTTGCCCAATACCGAGCCAATGCTTGACCTTGCCCCATACCTCACAAACCTTGGGACATTCAAAAAACAAGTGGTGGTTGGTTTCTTCATGAAGTTGGCATAACTCACACAACTTGTTAGGCTCATACTCCACGCGATCCTTGGTCCTCAAGTGCCCATTTGCTAACATCCACAAGATAAACCGATGTTTAGGCATAACTTCTGGCCTCCACACCACCGGACTCCAAGCTACCTCCAAACCCCGTGGCATGAAAAAATGATAAGCATTAGAAACCCCTTTTTTCCTACCAACAAACCAATCTATCATAGCCATATTAGCCCTCCCCACACCATTCGAGCTGTGGACAATCTTGTCTCGGATTTCAATAAGTCTTTTAATTAGAGGAGAATCCGAAAGCTTTGCATTCCATGCCCAAAAATCTGCATTCTTAACATAATGATGATGCACCCAATTCACCCATAGAGAATTCTTCCGAGATTGTATGTCCCAAAGTATCTTACTTAGCAAAGCTTCATTCCATGCGTGGAGATCCCGAAGACCATAGCCTCCATCCTTCTTTGATAGATAAATTTTAGACCAAGAGATAGGAGGCCACTTAGAAGACCACACAAAACTTCGACAAATAGCCTTGATCTTTTCAATTACCCCACTTGGAATTGGTAGCATAGATAGCCAAAAACATACCATACCTTGAAGAACCGTGCCCACCAATTCCAATCTACCGGCGTAAGATAACGTGTGCTTGGGCCACGCATTAATCCTTCGAGTGATAGCATCCAAAAGTGGTCCATAATTGGCAATACGAAGCTTCTCCACTGCTAAGGGAATGCCCAAGTACCTAAAGGGAAAGGAGCCTTCATGAAAGCCCATGATTTGAAGTAATTGATTCTTGATAGTAGCCTCTACACCGGCCATGAAAATCTGTGATTTTTGCGGATTAGCTCGTAAACCCGATACCTCCCCAAAGAAATCCAAGCAATCCTTCAAATGTTGCATAGAAGACCCATCCGCACGATAAAATAACATGAGATCATCCGCATATAC
Organism: Curcuma longa; assembly: GCF_044706935.1. Taxonomy (NCBI): domain Eukaryota; kingdom Viridiplantae; phylum Streptophyta; class Magnoliopsida; order Zingiberales; family Zingiberaceae; genus Curcuma; species Curcuma longa. The sequence continues at coordinate 9,813,880 of NC_133877.1, read as the reverse complement.
AAGGTGTGTAAGACCAACCTCCTTGCACATCGGATGAAAATGGAAAGTAGTCAAAGTGGAAATGCCACGAAGTTTTCAGGACAATACCTCAATGCATAGGCCAAATAATAAAGGAGAAAGTGGATCCCCTTGTCCGAAGGCCACGCCTTCCACTAAAGAAACCATACACCCCACCATTCAAAGATATAGAGTAGGAAACCGTAGTAATGCATTCCTTAATCCAATTACAAAATTGTTGGGGAAAACCAAAACCAACAAGTGCCGAAAGAAGGAATTCCCAATTAACCATATCAAATGCTTTCTTTAAATCCACTTTAATCATGCACCGAGGAGAAACCCGCTTCCTTGCATACTTACGAAGCAACTCTTGAGTCAAGTAGATGTTGTCACCAATAGACCTTCCCTTAATGAAAGTCACTTGTGCCGGGTCTAATAAGAATTCTAAGACAACCGCTAATCGCCCAGCAAGTATCTTTGAGATGATTTTATAAACCACATTACAGCATGAGATTGGTCTAAAATCCGTAACACTCACCGCATGAACACCCTTCGGCACAAGCGAAATCAAGGAGTGATTCCATTGCTTGAGCAGTTTGCCACCCTGAAAAAATTCCTGCACAGCTGCAACTAAATCGTTACCAACAATATCCCAAGCAGAGAGAAAGAATTTCAAACCATATCCATCCGGACTTGGGGCTTTTCCACTCCCAATGTCATGCAAGGCAACCCGTATTTCTTCCACCTCCACCGGCTTGCAAAGTCCTCAGTTTGGCTCCTCAACAGTGTCCGACCCATGCTGTCCATGCCCCAAGCTGCTGCCCTCTCCAACATGACCAAGCAAACCATGAAAATAATCCACGAACTCCTCCGCAACCTCCTCTATACTCTCCGTTTGATCACCGTTTCGCTTTAGGAGTGTAATAATAGCATTACGCTTATTGTTTCGCTTCACCACATCATGAAAGAACTTGGTACACTTGTCCGCACTCCTTAGATACACATTCTTGGCCCGTTGTTGATAAAATTGTCTTTCCGCCTCAGCTAAGAGATTGACTTGTTTCCGAATACTACTATACTCCAAAGGTGCTGGACCGCCATCAAGAATACCCTGTTGAACCACCACCAACTCCTCCTTTGCTCTCCGTGCACGCTCTGAAATGTGACAAAAATTCTCCTTGTTGAGCGTCCTCAAACAACCTTTCAAGCGAAGCAACTTTGTCTTGAGTACAAATTGGGCATTCCCCATTGTCGGGGTTGTCCAAGAGTCTCTTACAACCGCCTCAAAATCCTTGTGCAATGTCCACATATTGAGAAACTTGAAAGATTTCGGCGGCCGGCTCTTTCCCAATGTATGCACTATGGCACAAGAATGATCGGAGAGACAACCCGGTGCCATAAACTCCGCATATGCATCAAAATCTGCCATCAACCAAAATGGATTAACCAAAACTCGATCAAGCTTACAAGATACTGTACCATTTGACCATGTGAAGCGAGTTCCAATTGATCGAAGGTCCACAAATCCGCATGCTTGGGAAAAAAATCTACACATCCCTCATTTCATGATTGGTGACCGGTGCCCCCCTTGCTTTTCATCAATGGATAGAAAAATGTTGAAATCCCCCATAACCATCCACAGAGCAGAAATAGAGTCCCCCAAATTCGTAAGCGCCTCCCATAACGGCCGCCGTGTGACAATAGAATGAAGCTCATATATAAAAGTGACCAGAAAGCTCCTGCTAGAAATACAACAACGAACATGGCAATGCATATATTGCTCCGTAGTTACTAGAATGTCCAAATCCACCCTCTGGGAATCCCATAGAAGTAATATTCGCCCATGACTAGAAAAACCAAAGTTATGTGCATGCGCCATACCTGAGAACCTTCGTTGTAAAATTGGGCTTAAAGAGTCAACCTTTAACTTTGTCTCCAATAACGCCAAAACCTGAATGTCTTTTTGCCGGAGAAGATGTTGCACTCCCCCATGCTTTAGAGGCTTGTGGAAGCCCCTAATATTCCATGAAGCCACCTTCATTGTCCACCTCTTCGGGCTGCTCGGGCCTCGGTGTTTAGGGTTTAGGGTTCGTCCAACCGTTGGAACCAGTGTGCTACTCCCATTGTCCACATTTGCAGTTGCTAAGGTAGCTGGAGGCACTATAAAGGATGTAGATGTCTCCAATGTTGTACAACGGTCCTCACCAATCGGTATACCATCACATAACGCATCCGATGACGAAGAGGAGGAGGAGGAACTCCCCCCACCTGTAAAGGCCAGCTGTACTACTGGATCTTGTGGTCGGCTGGCCACTTCTTCTTGCTGCAATTCTTCATTCCTCCCCACCACTTGTGTGGGTTGTTGTGGCGCTCTCGTACCCGTACCTTGCTGCTCAACATGTCCATCATCCGGGGGCACAATAGCCACCAGGACCGGGCTGCATCTCAAAACTATCGCAAGTCCTTCTTGAGCCTCCAGGCACCGTAACATTTGGTTGTTGTTGCATTGACCTCCACCTCGGCCTTGTACGGTTTTGATACCTTGTTCTTTGCTGCCCTCGACCCCTAGCCGATTGAGATCGTGGCCGCCCTTGATCATGTGCATTTGGATCAGTTCGGGGTTGGTGCTCAGCCCGAGTATGCCACTGTCCAACCTGCTCCTCCCTTCGTTGACAAGTCTCCGTTTGGTGCCCCATCTTTTTGCATTCTTGACAAAACGCAGGAGTCATCTCATATATGATCTTCAAGTCCACTTGAACCCCTGTTGGAAGAGTTATGGGAACCTCATGAATTCGCTTACCAAAGGTAGGAATCTCCACCATTAGCCGTGCATAATCCAATCGCTCCCGCGTGCGCGTCAAGCTATCCGTGTACAATGGTTTGCCCACCTCAGAGCCAACTTTGCTTAACACCAATTGTGACCAACAATCTGGAGGGAGCCCATGTATTTGTATCCACGCTGGAACATATCGTCCATCTTCTTCAAACATGAAGCATTTCGACATGATCTTCAAGAATAGAGGAATACCGAAGACGAAATAAGGTCCACCATGTAGCACTGTCTCCATGTCTTCTTCCTTGTTAAAATGGAACACCACCCATCCACTTTTATGCATGAAATACCGATGGGGAATCCTCCATTTGGAGCCAATGATACGCACCCCGTCTCTGCCCGGATGCCTTCCCATGAAACAACCTACAAGACAATAGCCAACCGATTCTTCCACACTATCAATATCATCATAGTTGAACTCTAACCTTGCTTTTTTTCGCTTCATACTGATCTAGACCCATAGCTTTCGTGACGTTGCGATTATCCTTGAAAAGCCCCGCCCAATACATTCGCAAAGGAGGCTGTCCAACGCCACTTGTAGCCCCATCTTGACCAGCCTGATGTGAAGTATGTGGAGCATGGTTTGTCACCGACGCCGATTGACTTCCACCCGCTGGAGGGCCCTGTTCCAGCGTCTCCAGCCCGTCCTCCTCCCCCACCACCAGTGGGGAGGGTGGCTGGGTACTATTCCTAGCCGGAGAGGGCTGGGGAGTGGGGAGGAGCCCCATTGCTGCTGGGCAAAACATGCCAACATTCACCATCCAACTCAGTCACATCTGATTGGTCCACCTGGTCATCTTCATTTACCACATGAGAACCTTCATTTGCCACATCAACACACTTTGACTATGACCTGATGTCTTTTGACTCAGGTGACTCTTGCTCTTCCCTTTTCCTTTAGCCATGTAAGATAGAAAATGTCGACTATAATATGAGAATTGATCACTGTCCAAGCTGACCAATAAGAGCCCTTGCCTTTAATGTGATGACGTACCTTATTGAGGAGTGATTTGTCATCAAATCTGGATTGATCACCGTCCAAGCTGGCCAATGAGTTACTTTTAATGTGATGATGCACCTTCCTAATGAGTAAAAAACCACCCACCTCCTTCCAACCACGTGGCAGCCTCTGAGAGGAGAGGGTAGGACAGCCTTGGCCAGAGAAGATGGCCGGCATCAGCGTCGGCCGCCAGAAAACCCATTGAAAACACCAGAGAAAATTGGAAACATCGAAAACTCTCAAAAACTTAACTTTATGAAATCTAACCTTACTGTTTGATCCTCAAAGCTCCTCAAACTCACCCCCTTTTCTTGCAGCACATGGTCGGTCATATTTTAATTATTTTATAAGATGCAGCACCTTGCTGTTTGATCCTCAAAGCTCTTCAAACTCACCCCCGAAGATGCACACATGGTCGGTCATATTTTAATTATTTTATAAGATGCAGCACCTTGCTGTTTGTTTGTCTTATCATTTAGAATCAATTGCTCGTGTTATTAGTTGTGCACTATCAAACAGGGAACACAAACTTGTCTTGATTAAAATTATCTCCGAAAAGGAATGTATGGTCGAATTTAGGGCGTTCTGAGAACAAGTCAAGACATAAGATCTTTGCCGATAAAAGATGATAACGTTCGCTCCTCCTCGAACGAGTTAAAATGGCGGTGCGTCACGGCGAAGTCGGAGAGAGAGGATTGCAATGACGATCTGCTTCTGCTGCCGCCACCGCCGCCGCCGCCTCTCTTTCGTCGGATGCTTCCTGGTGCCGTCGCTGCTGCTGTTTCTGACCCTGCCGGTGGACTCCGGTTGTGTCGGTGGGCAAGGCGCGGTCTTCAACTTTGGAGACTCCAACTCCGACACGGGGGCCTATTCTGCCGGCTTCGGCATCCAGTTCTCGCTGCCGGAAGGCCGCACATTCTTCCACCGCCCCTCCGGCCGCCTCTGCGATGGCCGCCTCGTCATCGATTTCCTCCGTGAGTCTGACTGACCCCTTGCAAACCCTACCCCGCGTTCGATCGTTTTTCTTAGCACGTACTAAAGGGGTCGGATCGGTGTCGCCAGGTGAGAGCATCAATGCCAGCTACCTCAGCCCGTACTTGGAGTCACTAGGGTCGGATTTCAGGGGCGGCGCTAACTTCGCCTTCGCCGGCGCTTCCACGCTTCCGCCCAACGTACCCTTCTCTTTGGCGATTCAAGTGCAGCAGTTCCTCCGCTTCAAATCTCGATCCATGGAGCTCGTTGCCCAAGGTTCCACTGGTGCCTCAAAGAAAAAAATCGCAACTTTATGATTTGTTCATAATGTACCTTTGATTTGTGTCACAGGAACAAGGGGCTTGATCGATTCAAAAGCTTTTGAGAGCGGTTTGTATGTTATTGATATAGGGCAGAATGATTTATCAGGTGCGTTTTATCGAAGCAGAAGCTACCATCATGTAAGTCGACAGATTCCATCGATGGTCGACCAGATAAGGAAAGCTATTCAGGCAAGCTACATCCATGTTAAAAGATGATTTCTCATGTACATTTTCATAGACAGACTTATTAGGCAATGCACTTGTTAGTTTGTGATTGTTCTTGAAGGTTTGTTGATCTTGATTGCAGAATATCTATGAAAGTGGGGGGAGAAACTTTCGGATACACAACACTGGGCCATTGGGATGTTTACCTGAAAAACTAGCTCGGCTGCGAAAAGATGACAGTAGTCTGGATGAAAATGGATGCATAATTCCCTACAACAATGCTTCCAAGGAATTCAATGTCCAGCTGAGCACTCTGTGTGATGACCTGAGCTTGGAGCTGAAGAATGCCACCATTGTTTACGTCGATGTCTATGCTGTTAAGTATGATCTCATTGCTAACTACAGGGAATATGGTGAGTTACTATCTGCATGTTTTAAGTTCCACACAGAATTTCATATATACTCTATGAATCTAGAAAGAGAATAGCTTTGATTCTTGTATACATGCTTGGGCAATTATAACACTACCTTATATCTCAATTGGAGATGTGAAAGTCAATGTTCTTGGCTAATTAATCTTCTAAGTTCGTTCAATAAAACTTATATGAAGGCTACCTTTACTGTAAGTCTTAGTGAAGTGGGCTACACTAATCTCAAAGCAATTTAGTTCTATTTACTTAATTGTAACACTTTGTAAAACTAAATCATGACACCATTCTACTTACAATATATGACAAAACCAAATTGAGACACCTTCCATAATAGATTTGTAGCATTTACTATAGTCAAACTTGGCACTTACTATAACCAAACTGTGGCATTCACCTATTGTGCTAATAGGCAACAAAGAAAAACTATGTCATCTCTACCAAAGTGTGACACACCCATTATAACTAAGCTATAGCATTTACTATGACCAAATTGTATTATATCCAAACTATATCACTTATTAGGTTAATATATGACAAAATCAAACAATGACAATGCAACTAAATCGTGACACTAATGTAGGTTGGATTGTAGCAATTCCTCCTACTAAACTAGGGTTAAGCATTTGGTTAAAATCGAGTCGACCGAACCGAACAAATTGAAACCGAACTAATCAAATTTTTTTTGGAACTTTGCCACTAGAACGAACAAACTGAATCGATATAAAATTGATTAATTTGGTCGATTACTGAATTAACCGAACTTTTCTTAACAGATGATGTCGGACAATCAAGTGTATCAGTTGAGTCTACCTATTTGAGACATCGAGTCTCTAACACTGGCTCAGGTATAGCAGTCAGTTGTTCACAACATAGCAATCGATTGATAATGGTTCGGTTTAATCTAATTTTGAATTTTAAAATCGAGATTGAATCGAATAAACTAAAATAATGATATTTTTTTTTAAAACAATGAATTTCCTAATTAACCGAACCGAACTTCCGAATTCGGTCGGTCCAGCCGATTATTTCAGTTTAGTCGATATTTTGCTCACTCCTATACTCCTATATTAAACTGCCACACCTATTTACTCGGCTTGTATACAACAAAATCAATCAATATTGACACTTAAACCAAACTGAGACATACTATAATTGAATTATATCAACTACATATGTTGAGTCTCTAACACTGGTTCAGATACAATAGTCGATTGCTCACAACATGGCAATCGATTGATACCGGTTCGATTTAATCGAATTCTGAATTTTAAAATCAGACCGAACCAAATAAATCAAAATAACGACATTTTTAAAAAAAAATGAATTTCCTAATTAACGGAACTGAATTTTCGAATTCGGTCGGTTTAGTCAATTATTTCAGTTTAACTGATATTTTACTAACTCTTATACTAAACTGTCACACCTATTTACTCGGCTAGTATACAGCAAAATCAATCAATTTCGACACCTAAACCAAACTGACACATACTATAATTAAATTGTATCAACTACATATATTGATTCTTAGTATAGTCAAACTATGACACCTACCTATTGCCTCAATATATAGCAGCAAAATTGAATCCTGACACTTCAATCAAATGATATCATGCCACAACCAAATTATGATGCCTTTTTTCAAACTGTGCTGCTGTGTTGCTTGAATCATTGTATGAAGTAGATTCACTTGATCTTCAGAGGAGGCATTTATATAAGTTTATCTTGGCTTATACTTGCAAACTCCACGACTCTACCCTTATTTCCTTTGTAGGCTTTGAGACTGCATTCATGGCATGCTGTGGCCATGGTGGACCTCCATACAACTACAACAGCGACATCTACTGTGGACATCCTGAAAGCCAAGTCTGTGCCATTGGATCCAAGTACATTAGTTGGGACGGAGTTCATTATGCAGAGGCTGCTAATTCTATGGTGGCTTCAAAGATAATGACAGCCAAGTATTCAAATCCAGCTCTTGCATTTGATTTTTTTTGCAACATGTGATTGCCATGCTTCATATTTAATTTTCTTTTTTTTTAATTTAAAATGGAAATCAGTAGTCTAAGTTTGTCCTTATGAGGAACTTTAAACTTAAATGTAATTTATGGTCACGGAATGCCAAAATGCTATGAAAGAATATAGATAAAAGGTTAGCAATCAGTTTCAGAAAAGATATAGCACTTGAACAACCTCTATTTATTAAAGCCCAAGTGTGGTTCACCCCTAGGGATGCAAAGGAATAGAATTGGATAGAATAGTATGAAAATATTGATATTCAAATTCAAACTTGAAAAGTATATATGGTATTCAAATTCGATTTGAAGTTTGAAAATATAAATACTTTTAGCTCAAATTTGATTTGAAATGAAATTTGAGTTCAAATTTGATTTGAATTGTTTGAATTTTGACTCGAATTAAATTGAATTTTAGTTTGAAATGAACTTAATGGAGCTCAATTTGAATTAATTGAACTTTAATTTGATTATATCTGCACTAAAATTATGTGTAATAGAATAAAAATAAAACGTGACCAACATATAACATAGAAAAATAAAATGCAAAACAGAATGAAACTTGGATGACATATAACATAGATAAAATAAAAATATAAAACAGAATGATTAATTATCAAAGTAGAATAACAAATTCATCATAATTTAAAAAGAGAATAAAAATATTTATTGATTGTCAAAGTAGAATAATAAGTTCATCATAATTTAAAAAGAGAATAAAAATACCTAAACAGAATAAGAGTAAATAAAAATAGAGAAAATAAAAGTTCAATAATTTATAATGCATAACATAGACAAAATAGAAGTTTAACTCATACAAAGTTGAGTTAAAATGACATTGATGGTCAAAATTCAAAAACTAATTGCTAGAACTCAGAAGCCTATCTCTTGTTACATCCCAAATTCAGCTGTCATTCTAGAATCCTATCTCTTGCTACATCTCAAGTTCAGCTCTCATTGCATTTTCATATTACACAAAATAATACAAAAATGTTAGAAAATAAAAATGGTTTATACTTCCATAGCTCCAACTCTTCAAAATACGGTCGACTGCCATTGCATTTTCATAGTGTTGATTTTCAAAAAAATCAACATCACTTTAGTGTTGTTCTTTGAAATCCAACACCATAATAGTGCTGGAAGAACAACACCAAAGTCCAACACCACATCAAAGTAAATCTACCACAAAAGTCCAACACCATCACAGTAACGCTGGATTTAATCCAACACCACACTTGTGTTGATTTTGAAATTTGAATTTCAAAAATAAATGTTAAAAATTATACATGTTAGTATGAGAGTGATTACAGATGTTACGAAACTCAAATATAAAATACTAAAAATTAAATTAAATTTATACCTCAAGGCACAACTAGTCAACTTCTTCAATTTAATCTATAGATAAATCAATTATCAAATGTTATTTTTCAACTTACAATAATAAGGATAAAATGTATCATTTATTTTTTAAATATACTTTTTAATTGAAAGTAAAAAAAGAATATAAATAAATAATTTTAACATCATACCTTAATCTTTTTAGTTATTCTATATCGTTTTCGATATCAATCTCCATCGCACGGCTACATTTCTATATTGCAGGAGCTAAAGAAGTACAATATTTGTCAATAACATGATTTCCAACGCTAACTGTTGCCTTTGAAACTATTGTAGTAATGGATATTGCTAATATATCTCTAGTCAAAGTTGATAACACTGAAAATTTATATGTATTGAGCTTCCAGCACCTAAGAGCATCAAATGCATCATTTCGATTATGCTTCCTCTAGATACACATCTGGTTTAGATTTTTTAAGTTGTATCATTTCAATTTCTTTTAAATAAAAAGAGAATTCAGTCCATCCAAAAGAAAATATAATATGTTCTTTATTATTTTAAGTTGAATTGTTATTATCTTGAGAGTTAGAGTTGGTTTTTGATTCTTGAAGCTTTTCAACGGTTGCATTTGAATATTCTTTATAAATTACATACAAAAGTCTTTTGACCTCTTTTATATTACTCTGCTTCAAATGAATTATAAAATCTAGGAAAAATAAATTTAAGTACTTGCATTTTGCATCTAGAATCCAAAACTAAACCAACATTCATTAATAAATTATACTCATTTCAATATTTATCAAATTTTTCCTTCATTTTTTATACTATTTTTCTAATAAACTCTTCATCATCATAAGATTTCTCATCCAAGATTACTTTTACTTAATATACTTCATTTAGAAAAAGATTGACAGTTGAATACTCACTTTCAAAAATTATTTTGGTTGTTTCATAAAATACTTTCAAAATGAAAAATACCATATGTAATTTTTCTCAGTCATCTTCTGTTAGATAATCAATGTAGCTAGATTCTCGATCTTTAAATCTTAGAAAATCTTCTTTGAAAGCAATTGATGTTCTCAACATCTCATAAGTTGATTCCATCTTGTCTTACAATCATCAATCTTCTTTTATGTAACTTTAATTGCTTCACAATTTTAGCAAATTGAATGAATTTAGCATCTGCTCTTCTAATAAAATTCATGCTCCGACGAATTACATGAATAATATTCTTAATTTTATTGAGGTTATTCTAATCTATAAGATTTAAAATATGTGCATAACACCCGACATGAAATAATTTTCCCCCACATATCAGATTTGTATTTATTTTCAAGAAATTTTCTTTCATGTATTTAATCGCAACATCATTAGCCCTCAACAGAAACAGTATATATCTTTTTTTTTTAATTCCCTATGTCTTTGCACACTTTAGAAGGGTATTTAAAATTTGAGGATCACCATGAGGAGGAGGAATATGAAAAAAAATTAAAAACATGTTTATTCAATTTTTATGAAGAGTCAATCCAATGATCAGTGATAACCTTGTATTCTATTTTTTGATTCTTTGACTTCTATAAATCAATTGTGAGGCCAATCTTTGTTACATTTTTTAACAAATCATGTAATTTTTTTCTCAACTTCATATATTGCAAAACAACTCTTTCTGTTGTTGTTTGTGATATACGACTCGTACTTAGGCATTCCACATCTACAAAAACATTAAAACCTTCTTCTTCTAATAATGTAAATGGATATTCATGCATTAGGATCCATGAGGTAGCTTCTTTCATGTGTTCTATATAAAATTTTCATCAAATAACAAAAGTAACATAGTTGTATCAATACTTTCGAAGTCTAACAATAATTGTTGTTTGAGTTTATTTTTAAATTTCTTTTTAGACTCCAAATATTTAGTACAATGATCCAAGTGTCGTTTTAAATGTGTTGTAATACCTGATTCCATTTTTTTAAGGAATAGATGACAATGTTTACACTTGTACTTGTCACCTTTTGGATCCCCAATCTCAATTATGTTTGATTATACTTGAGACCTCTTTTATTTTTTTTGACTTATGAAATAAATTATCATCCTCAATTAAATTATTGTTCACACTATCTTTTTTATCTATTATTTGTTCGAGGATCTTATTTGAATCTAACTAAGTTTGAATAGTTAAATTTGTTGTTGAGCAAAATCAATCATATTCTTTAAAAAATTGAAAGAAAAATTATAATTAAAAATATTAATAATATAATAAATTATTCAAATATATTTCATGGTATCCTTTAGAATCAAAGTATCTCAAGAATAAAAATAAATTATTCAAATAACTTATATGAAAATTTTACTGTACTTAAATATGCAAAATTATAAACTCTAAAGTTATTAAATTCAACAACTATTTCACTAAAAATCAGTATTTAACATTTAATCACTTCTATTTCTTCAAAATAAAATAAAATAAATAGAAAGATTAAAGAATAATAATAATTTCTTTATAAAAACAGTTGGGATCCTTGTTGCAATAGACTTCCGTCACAAATTTATAATAGAAATCTGGACCGTTCAATTTTAAAATCAACGGCCGATCGTTAAACCCCTAAACCCTAAACCCTAAACCCTAAACCCTAAGCCCTAAACCCTAAAACAAATCACACATTCAATCTACGGCCTGAATTTAATTTTAACTTTAAAATCGAACGGTGTAGATTCCCGTCACAAATTTGTGACGGGAGTCTATTGTGACAAGCAACTTTTTATTTAAAAAAAAAAGAAAAAAAAACAACTGCTAATCGTTTTCTTAGAGAATGAGAAAAAAAACTTACAATTTAGATTTTTTTTCAAGCGAAAGTTCGTGGGGGCTGTGGGCCAAAGAGAACTTGCGTGTGGTCTCTCTTGTCCAATTTGAATCAAGAACCTGCATTTTTGGCGGGCGATGGCAAGAACAGATAAAACTTTGGCGCGCATATTATAAACCTAAGACAAAATGGAAACATTCTACTTTTTCGATCGATGGAATCATGGAAAGATATTATATATAAAAAAAAATCACAAAACCATGAATCTGCAACCACTGTATAAAGACAAAAACAAACAAACGGAGAAGCACTTGCGGCTTAGACGCTACTCATCGATCCTCTCGATGGTTTAGACTCCTGACTACCGTAGCACAATGCCACAATTGCACGACCTCTTCGCGAGTCATGACTCTACCCTCAGTTTTCTATCGTCGTCTTCAATCTTGGTAGGATTTCCGCTGTCATCCAAACTTCGAAGCAATTGGTAGGGTTTATGAAAAAATTAGAATGAGTAAAAAGATTAATAGGTTATACTATAAAACATAGTATATTACCTATTAACTTAGTAAATCGATTAATCTACTGAGTGAGTTGATGGATTCAAATCCATTAAAATATATTTACTGAATAACATCATTGAAAATAACAAATATATAATAAAATTAAATAAAAACTCATAAATATTCAAATAAAATAATATTGATTTGAATTCTGTTTAAAAAAATTCTTGAGCATATTCGAGTTCGATTCGAATTCAATAATTTTGAATGTGAATAAAATATTATTTGAATCGGTTTGAAAAGCTCGTGAGCTGGCTCAATTCGCCCCTCTCTTGTGCTTGGTCGATGATGAACTTCTGCAATGGCCGAGTGCCACGGTTAAAACTTTATTGAGGAATAAACTGAAACCATCATACAATAAGCTTGTGCCACGTCTCGTGTAGTCTGTAAGGATCTATATGCACGAAAAACCGATTAAACTGCATATAACGCAGCGGAAAACAGGATCCCTCCAGAAGATCCATGCGAAAAACATACTCGTTTGACGATTCTACCTACTAGAATCGAGGTTACCTTCGATGCGTGTCCTTCGCAATCCCGACAGCAACTCTTTGCTTTCAAGGTCGATGGATCTCTGCACGATCAGTGCATTCGTGCCTCCACGGTATCCACACGAACACTGATATGGAGAAGAACTCAACTGTGGTGCTAGCCATAAAGGAGGATTCGGCCAAGAGAAGAATAAGAGAAGAAGAGGGAGAGCAAGAGCATCCAACAACCCCTTCATCAAGAGTCTCTCACCCTTTTTTATATCCCACCATGAGATATGAAGGATGAAGGATTTTCTTGTCTTTTAGTGATCTACGAAATTAATACTTTATTAATTCTCATGCATCTCATGCATGAAGATCTTTTCCTCTTTTAATGAAGATCATGCATCTCATGCATGATAATCTTTCTCTTCTTTTAAGGAAGATCATGCAACCTTTTAATGATCATACATCTCATGCATGATGATCTTTCTCTTCTTTTAAGGAAGATCATGCAGCTTTTTAATGATCATGCATCTCATGCATGATGATCTTTGATGAATCCGAAATTGACTTGTGTGACTTGAGTCTAACTTGAGTCTCACACAATCTGAGTTGACTTGAATCCAACTCGAGTCCAACTCAATCCGAATTGACACTAAGGGCTAATTCTAACATAGTCTTCTCTTGCTTTTGTTGCATCTTCTTCCACAGAGATTGAGCAGTTGAAGTTGTAGGAAAATGACAATGACTCTACAATCAGGTTCCTTATCGTTGTTTTTAGTATTTTTATTTTGTTATGCTATGTTTCATTGAAACTAGAGCCTTGGTTTTGTATTTTCAATTATTCCAGTTTTTATTCAATTTATATAATTTATGCGGCTTTGGATTTACAAGTTATATCATTTGGTATCAAAACTAAGTTTCTGTTTTATGGTGTTTCATGATTTAAAGTTGATTTTTTTCGTCAATAAGTTAATTTCATGCTAGTTACTATTTTATTAGTATTCAATCGTGGAAACAATTTGTAAAAAAAGGAAACCTAGGAAGGCTTGGTTTTCTAAATTTTTCATGAAAGATCAAGGAAAAAATCGCCGCTTTCTTTTAAGACAATCATTGCATTTGATTTTTTTTAGATCTGTTTTGGTCAAATTGCAATAGTATAATCAATTGCCTTAGTCGGTCAATCGATTATCAAACTTAAATTAGTGAACAGAAATATCCATAATCGATTGATGTGATCGATCAATTGATAACAATCGATTGTATTGATTTCGCAGAAGATTGTATTGATTTCACAATCAATTGGCTCAACGGGATCAAATACGGGATCGATTTTTAATCGACTACTGGCTACTAGTTCAATTGTTGTCACCAATCGATTGGCAATTTAACCAATCGATTGGTGATCTTGAGATTGAACACAGTAGAATTTGAAATTGATCAACACAATCGATTGATGCTACTAATCGACTATCAATCTTGTCAATTAATTGACAGTCTTAACATCGAGACAAAATCAATTTTAATCGATTACCTGATTTGATTGCTTCTAGTAATCAATTTAAGTGATCGATTGGTGACTATCAATCAATTGTCATGGATCAACAATTGATTGATGAGTTAAATGTCAAACACATAAGGAGTTGTGATCGATTAGCGAGATCGATTGGTTGACACCAATCGATTGACACTCAGCATCAATCAATTGATAATCTTGACGTCACATAATAGTAGACTTTCAAATTGATTGAGGTAATTGCTTGACTGATATCAATCGATTATCATATGGTATCAATCAACTAATAAGTCTAATGTTTTGAGCTATTAAGACTGATCAAGTGTTTATCTATTCGGTTAAAGTTCTTAGGGTATTCTTGGGTCTATCAACACACGTGTTACTAAATTGAACTATTGTGTCGGCCTAAAGGAATGCACATTAAATAGGTTTAGTTATTTTGTATACCAAAAGTAATTAACCCAAATTTTATGTCAAATATATGTTAAGGTAGCTTACAACTATAAAATAAATTTATTTTGTTCAGATCGTGCACAAATATGTCAGTCAAAGGAAGACATTGCATGGTTAATTAAGGTTGATATAAGTTATAGATCAATATATAACTCATATAAAATATCAAATTATGCGCATAATGGTGGGTCCAAAGGAAGATTCATTATATGACTAACTAAAGCATGAGTTATATTAGAGAGTACCGTTAACAAATTACATTTTAATCCAAAGATTAAAATGCAATGTTACATTTGGTATCTCATAAAGAACACATTTATATGCTTTATTTGCATGTTTTATTATCTATACTTAATATATATGTTCTTGACATTAATTAAATGGTGAGTCTATATTATTTTCTCTCTTTTATTATTTCAATGTAATCAATAACTACTAATCTTAATAACATCCCTACTCTAACTAGTTCTAATTTTGTTGAATGGAAAGAGTATGTTATTGTAGTCTTGGGTTGTATAGACTTGGACTATGCATTGAGACATGATCTCACTGCACACCTAACTAGTGCTAGCACTATAGAGCAGAGGGTTGAATTTGAAAAGTAGGAGTGATCAAACCGCATATGTCTAAGTATCATGAGCCTTTCCATACTAGCACCGATTAAAGGCTCTATTACTGAAGGAAAAGATACTAGAAGTTCCTTAGCCAATTAGTAGACCATTTTGTTGCAAATGAAAAGGTCGAAACTACCACACTTCTTTCGAAATTAGTAACTATACGGTATAACGATAAATAGGGGCGGAGCCAGGATTTTTGTCGAGGGGGGGCCATTTTTTAACATCGCATTATCACACTAATAAAATAAATTTTGAATTAACTAATAAATAAGTTACATTCAATGCAATCTAAATTGCGCTCTTCGCTTTTTCATAGACTCAAATTCATCTATGACAGAATTGACATCAAAACTGCGAGCAATATATATCATTCTCAATATACATTATCAAAGAGCTTGATAAGAAATCATCTTCCATTTTGTTCCGCAACCTATTCTTTACAATTTTCATTGCAGAAAATGCACGCTCTGATGTTACAGTAGAAACTGATAGAGTCACAGAATTTCTTCACATTTTCTAACAATTCATTCCAACCTTTTTCTCGAAAATTTTCAAGGTTTTCTTTGGTATTTGCTACTGACTCAGTAGCATTCAAAATATCTTAAAATTTCTATTGTAGCAATCTGCATAGCTCGTCTGTTCTTACCAATAATTCTATCATAAAATGCAAGATGAATATAAACTCAAAAGACATCATTACTAAATAAATTACCTATCTAATAACTAAATAAATTAATACTTTATTCGCTGCATCATAATTTTTTTTTTAAAAAAAAATCCAAAATGCAATAATATTGTCAAGAATAAGAAAGGGGAGAAGAGAAAAGGAACATGGATAAATCTTTCTTCTCTAATTCTAAGCAGCAACAAAATTGTGGCTTTATTAGAACAAACTGATTGATTACGTTCTACTAGGATCGATCGATATATTTCAATCTACGATCTCCACAAACAAGTAGAACAAATTAATTAACTGAGCAATTATATTATATAATGTGATGATCTCTAGCAGAAGTTCCACAGGTTCATGTCGCCGGAGGCCAACTCCTCCCAATCCTCCGGCCAATAATTAGAAGACACTGCCACATATTGATCATCTGCGTTCTTCGAGGACTGTATCAGCGGTTCGAGATCCACCCAAGCCTCATCCGCTACTACTTCCTCCCTCTCGCTCGTCCTCGCCGTCGTCATCGTGGAGTTGGAGCTCGCCGTCATCGTGGAGCTGGAGCTCGCCGTCAGGGGGCAGGGGGGCGACCGCCCCCAGGCGCCCCCCCTGTAGCTCCGCCCATGACGATAAAGAAAATATCAAAGAGTACATTATGGAGATGCCCAATATCACCACAAGTTTGAAAGTACTCAAACTCGAAATGTTTGGTTCTATGTTAATGCATTTGTCTTGATGTCTCTGCCTGCACAGTTCGCTATTTTTAAAATTTGATATAATACTCAAAAAGATAAGTGGACATTAAATGTGCTTATAGCTCAGTGTGTGCAAGAAGAGAAGAGACTGAGGTATGAGATACCTAAAAGTGCTCACTTAGCATCTGATTTCTAAGGTTCGAGCAAAAATGAAAAAGGATCAATAACAAAAGAATGAGAAAACAAACTGTGGATTTTGGAAGTTTTGGCCATAAAGAGCACAAGAAATAAGATAAGGAGTCCACTTGTTACTTTTGCAAGAAAAAAAGTCATATGAAAAAAGACTGCCCTAAATACATCAATTGGTGTATAAGGAAAGGTAAACTTCTTAACTTTATTAGTTCAGATGTCAATTTGGCTATTGTACCCTCTAACACTTGATGGATAAATACAGGTGCTACTACTCATTATACAGGATTGCCTCAAGAGTCATCTTTCGCTTGATGGTGAAAGATACATCTATACGAGAAATGAAAGAAAAGTTAAAATCGAGTCGATTGGTATTTTTAATCTTTGTTTAGGAACTAATATCTTTTTGGATTTAGAAAAGATATTAACTGTACCGTCTTTTTGATGGAATTTAATTTTAATTTCTTATTTGAACAAATTAGGTTATTCTTATTTATTTGAAAATGGAATTTTTAATATTTTTTATAATTCAGCATTGGTCAATAATATTTTCTTGGTTAATAAACTTTATAAATTAAGCACCATAACTTTTATGGTTGACAACGTAATTATACATAGTATAAGTACCAAACGCAAATTAACTAATGAATATTCATTCATATTGTGACATAGATGTTTAGGACATATATCCAAACAACACTTAGAAAGGTTAATGTTATATAGAATTCTCAATTCTCTTGACATGTCAGACTTTGATGTATGCATTGAATGTGTTAAAGGGAAGACAACTAACAAAAGAAATAAAAGAGCAAGTCGTTGTAGTGATGTTTTGAAGTTAATACATATAGACATTTTGGACCATTCTCAAAGGCATCTTAGAATTGACACACATATTTTATTAGTTTCATAGACAATTACTCTCGATTTAACTATCTATTCCTTATTCATGAGAAGTCGCAATCTTTAAAAATGTTCAAAATTTTTCAAATCTGAAGTTGAAAATCAACTATGTAAGAAAATTAAAGTCGTCCGATCTGATCGTGAAGGTGAATATTATAGTTGATATGATAGATTAGATGAACAAAATCTAAGACCTTTTGTGAATTACCTTGTTGAGTGTTAAATTGTACCTCAGTATACTATGCATGGTACTTCTAATCAGAATGGTGTAGTTGAGCGACACAATCGTACCCTAAAAGATATAGTAAAAGTATGATGATTTTCGCTTCTTTATCTGAATCTTTATGAGGTAAGGCACTCTGTTATATTTATCCCGACCTTCTTGTACTTTTAATTATCTGAGTTCTTATTCAATTTATAAAATTTATACGACTTTGGATTTATAAGTTCTATCAAGATTATCAAGTCGGAACCAGTGTTTTAAAAGGCGTTTTTGAGGCGCGCCTGGGGGCGAGCCCCGGGGCGAGGCGTTCCAATACTGCCCTTGGGCGATGGAATAGGGCGTAAGTGTTGTGGGGCGTACGCCCGGAATTTCAAGGCGTTCGCCTAGGCGTTAGGGCGAGCCTTAGTTCCGAGGTGTTAAAATAAATAATTAAACAAGTTATTTATTAGCAATAAGATTGCATAGCGCAGTGGTTTAGCGTCTCTGACTTCGACTCCCATTAGCTGTCGATTTTGT
The DNA here is from genome assembly GCF_044706935.1 of Curcuma longa. Lineage (NCBI taxonomy): Eukaryota > Viridiplantae > Streptophyta > Magnoliopsida > Zingiberales > Zingiberaceae > Curcuma > Curcuma longa. The sequence continues at coordinate 9,795,201 of NC_133877.1, read as the reverse complement.
AAAAATTTTTCATTCTTTATAAAGAATTTAAATTAATTCAGCAAATAAATATAAAATTTTTTTAACAATGATTTACTAATTTAGGCTGGGCCATTAATTTAGGATTATTTACTTTTTCAAATGACTAATTTTGGAAAAATACGCTTCTTAAATTATTATTTGAAATTGTATAATGATAGTTTTGTATCTATATAATTTTTTTTAAATTTTATTATGTCTATTAATATTTTTAAAGTATTTTTTATAATATATATCATATTTTTATATATTTAAAAATTAAAAATTTATGAGGCTTACGCCCGACGCCTTGGGGCTTTCGCCTCGTGTGGGCGGATGGTAAACGCCTTCGCCTTTTAAAACACTGGTCGGAACATATTTAATGTCTCTAAACTATAATAAAAAATGGAATCTGCAACTCTAGCGTCCTCATACGGTCGATCCTACGACCATCTATGAGAAGATAAATTGAAAAATTACAGTTGACCACTATGGAAGAGGCCATTATCTCAACTTTATCGAAATTCAATCCTTATTTACTACAGTAAATTTGTTCTATAAAACAAACTTAAGCTTGTTTTGTTGTTAACATCACACAATTAGTTGGCAGTTGGAACCACGTGACAGACAAATCGATTGGTCAACCAGAGAAACCATGCCAACCGCACGTGATGACGTGATCGCTATCTATTTCAAAGCAAAAGATGAAATCCGGATCCAACGCTTCAGATCATGTCATATGATCTACTGCCAGTCGCGCCTCACATTTGTGCCATTGACACCTCTGAATTGCTGCTTCCAATTTGAAACAGAATTTGCAGTGAATCCGAGCGAACCCAACGAGTACTAACCGGGCAACGACCCACCACCAAAACTCCTCTTCACGCAACGTTGGCCCACCCAAACCAACCTGGCACGAATCGTAAGGGCCACCTTCCTTTCCAAAACTTTTGACGGTGGATATCGAAGCAAACCGTGCAGCAGATATCAGCAGCCGTCCGCTGCGAAGAGGAGTTAGGTGGGCGCGTCGTCCACCGTTCGTCAAAGCTAATCACTTCTGTGCCTTCACTGCGAGCGCCCACCTACTCCAGTCGGGAGGATCTCCACCGTCCATCCGTGCCTGTGCCTCCTCTCCACGCGGCTATATAAGGCAAGAAGGATGGGGAGAAGGAAAGGGAGAGGGGAGTGCGAGAGCATGGCGAGGAAGAAGATCCGAGAGTACGATTCCAAGCGGCTCCTCAAGGAGCACCTCAAGCGCCACGCAGGCATAGATCTACGGATTCGCTCCGCTCAGGTTGCTTCTTCTCTCTATCCCTCGATCACTCCTTCGCTGATTTTGTTTTACGAGTTAGAGGTCGATTGTGAGGTTTGTGTCGGTGCGAATGATCTTGTTTTGGATTTTTTTAATTGAAATTTGTGATCGGGTGGACTGGAAGCTGATGGGGGAAGTTCTGTGATGGTGGATTTGTAATAGGTGACGGAAGCGACGGACTTCAATGAGTTGGCAAACGAGGAACCGTGGCTTTCGTCGGAGAAATTGGTCGTGAAGCCGGACATGCTGTTTGGAAAGCGGGGGAAGAGCGGTTTGGTGGCTCTCAATTTAGATCTGGCTCAGGCGGCCCAGTTTGTGAAGGAACGCCTGGGGAAGGAGGTTGGGATCTATTCTTTTTGTATTTTCCTTTTCTGTAATGAGCTAATAGTTTGACTGAATCTAATCTGATTCGGAGCTACGATTGCTTTGTTCTTTGTTATCCAACTGTCTGATAAGGTGGAGTCTAATTTTGTTCTGGTTATTCAAAGGTTGAGATGCAAGGATGCAGGGCTCCTATCACCACATTTATTATTGAGCCATTTGTTCCCCATGATCAAGAGTACTACCTCTCCATTGTGTCTGAAAGGCTGGGTTGCACAATCAGCTTCTCAGAGTGTGGAGGCATTGAAATAGAGGAGAACTGGGATAAAGTTAAGACAGTTTATCTTCCTACAGAGAAGCCCATGACAGCTGATGCGTGCGCTCCATTGATCGCAACCCTTCCACTGGAGGTGAGCTCCATCGATTTCATGGTTATTGTTCGTTGAATTCTCTATGCTTGCAGTTCTGATGAATTTGCAAAGATACATGTCTTGATCATTCACTTAGAAAGTTCACTTTCAAACTATTCTGCTTGGGCTTACAAAATTTTCACGTCTTATGTATTTTAGACATTTTGTAAATGTTATAACTGTGTGTCTTGTTGCATTACTTGATTCAGGTGCGAGGGACAATAGGAGATTTCATAAGGGGGGTCTTTGCTGTGTTCCAAGGTATGCTAAGGGTTATTCATCTCTATGTACATCTAGAATGGATTCCCACAGTTGTTACTCGCTGAAGCACATATTCTTTGTATGGAGAACACTCTTAACTATTATGCTACTGAAAAACATTGTTTATCCTACAATGGGCTGTCCAATACTCTTTTGTTCTTTTTACTTCACACTGAAGATATGTATTTTAGTAAATTCCTATTATAGGTATGGAGTTTGGTAACTCTTGTTCTATATATGTTATCCTGTCCTATATGGTTACTGGTTACTTTTTGTTGATTTCACTATTCTTATATATACCTTACATTGTTTGTTAAAATATTTGTTTATGATCTGGTGTATCTTTTGTTCTCTTCATCTTTTGCAGATTTGGATTTCAGTTTTATAGAGATGAACCCTTTTACTCTGGTAAATGGTGAACCATACCCACTGGATATGCGAGGAGAACTGGATGACACTGCTGCCTTCAAGAACTTCAAGAGGTATGTTGTTTGTAGGCTTCAAATAGTCTTGGGCAAGGTGCTTTCTGATGTTCACTTTTTCTCAATATCATTCTAAAATTGAACTCATATTTAGGTGGGGAAGCATTGAATTTCCTCTTCCTTTTGGTAGAGTTTTGAGCCCTACAGAGAAGTTTGTTCATGAACTTGATGAGAAGGTAAAAGGCTTAAATTTGATTCATTTCTATTTAATTCAAATATTTATCAGGATGAGGAGCTACAATACTCTGTAATCTTATATTTACACTACACTTAGAAACATCATCAATATCTCTTTCTTATTTCCTACCTATCTTAAGTATCAAAATTGTCCATAGCTTTTGTTTTCAGAGTTATGAGACAGTTGAGCAAGAAAAGATTGCATCATAAAATATAATTATTACTAATACACCCTATATACAGGACTCAGATATAGCACTTGATACCTAAGCATTCCATATAGGACTAAATCTGAACTCATATAACAATTAACTTCGGTGACTTACTACTCCCCCTCAAGCTAGAGTATAAGTACTAGATTTCCAACTTACTTTTTACATATAATAAAAGGCTATAATTAGAAAAAATTACAACAAAATGATGAAGATGTGGTGCTCTAGATTGATCTTAAAAAGAGTCAACAGTTGCACTTGATGAGAATATGAATTAATTTGATTTCCATTTGAGTAATATAATATTGCTCTTTAACTGAATATACCATAGGATTCTGAAGTTTGCAAAGATAAAATGGAAACTTATGAAGAGTTGCAGAGGAAAAAAGTTAAAAGCACATTTTCAATATCTATTCTTGAAGCAACTTAATATTAGGAGAGAGACTAATTTCCACCCAGAGAAAGATTGAGAGTCTCAGAAAAGAGACAAAGCTAATATATATATATATATATATATATATATATATAGAGAGAGAGAGAGAGAGAGAGAGAGAGAGAGAGAGATTATGTGTGTGTGTGTGTGTGTGTGTATTTCTGTGGTTACAACCACCGTAGAGATTGATAGAGTTGAAGGTATAAGACATCAGTGAAATCAAAATCAATGCCAACATATTTTCTAATAGGGGAGAATGTTGGGGAGAGAGTGAATTTTCAGTCTTTTGCCAAGGGGAGATGTCAAGAGAGACGTCCTTTCCAAGATAAGGAAAATGTAGGGAAACAATATACAATACCTATTCTCATCTTGATCCATATACAAATATCGCATGACAAAGGGGAGATGGTGAGACAATATATCTAAACAGTATGTCAAACTCACGTAAAGAAGAGGGGAGGGGAGAGAACAAGTTGACATGAAGTTGGGGAAATTAAATGCTCTAAACTCACATAAAGAAGAGGGGAGAGGAGAGAATAAGTTGACATGAAGTTGGGGAAATTAAATGCTCCAAACTTTATTTTCATCTCTTTTTTAAGAATCTGCATTTTGCACCTTCTACAAGAAAAAGTTGTCATGAGTTGTTTGATTAATAATAGTTCCTCTTTCTAAATTTTTTTTAATTTGACCTTCTTTTTCTTTAACAATTGTTTCTTTCCTTTGAAAAGTGGACCCTCCTAGACTCTCACTTAGTATGGTTGAGAATTAACTATTATGGATGCGGTTAGGGTTCAAGCTCACAACATGTTGCTCTGAAACAAGTGGGCAGTGGGAGGCTTGAACTAGCCCTCATTTAAGATGTATATAGGGAGATAGTCTCTACTACTCTTGGCTGATTTAGATTAGTGAGCTCCAACAAAACCTCTTTTGGATCATCAAAGACAATAATTTCCCAAGAAGCTCAAGAACAAGGCTAGAGAAGTTGGATACTTTGTAATTTGACTATGACCAAACCTCTTTTGGATCATCAAAGACAATAATTTCCCAAGACAAGAACAAGGCTAGAGAAGTTGGACTATGACCCATTGTTTGAAATCTCATACCATGGTGACGAAACAGTCGAAACGTATTGTTCCAGTAAATTACCAAAATTCAATATTACTCGACATAGACAATGTCTCCTTCCCCTACTTTATCTCTTTCCCCTTTCAACCTCTAATCTATCATCGGCATCACGTATTGAAATGTCGACATGATACCAAAACAATATTCTTTTATTTAAAGATTGAAACTCTGGCTAGGACCCAACTTGAAAGATGTTGGATGAGTAAATTTGTGCCCGTAGGAAAGGGGCAAAATAAACTAGTTCTCAATTGGAAGAATGCAAATAACCTCAAGATCAGGTCTTCAAGTGTTGTTTCTTTGCTTCAAAATATGGCGATTGAAGCAGAGCAAAGGGTGCCAATGAAGGGGAAAGCTAACACAACAATGGTTTTTTCTTCTTGTTTGGTATTGATTGGGTTTGTTGGATGTGTGATTGACAAGGGTTGACGAAAGCAAGGGGTGTGGTAATGGCGAGAAGGCAGGCTTGGCATAGTGAATGTTGGCTTGGGGATGGAGGGTAGGCAATGGATGGAGGAGAAAGAATTTTCAAATTTTACAATGGTGGGGGTGGGTAGTCTGCTTTGTGATGTCAAAGATGTGACCTCCCTCTGAGTTGATTGAAGAATAAAACTTCAATCTTAAAAGGTAACCAATTTGGAATTTAATAGATAAAGAAAATACTCTATTAATTAATAGAAGTGAACTATTAACCCATAAATATAGAACTACACATAACATCCAACAATGGTTTCAATTGTGAATTGATATTGGTCAGCATGATCAAAATGTATTATTTTGGTCGTGACCAATACCAATACTATATTGGTAGATTAATGTCATCGTGCCACTTATGCCGACATAGTTTCGATGATATTAACAAAGACGGAGGCAAGGCGTATGTCTAATATTGTGTAAAATCAAGATAAGAAGATTCTCTTCCCATAATTTATTCTTTAATTTGATTTGCTACCCATGGGGAAAGATGAAACACTTTAATAAGAAAGGGTAGGAGAAGAGATGAAGCACCAATCAAAGCGCCAACATCACTATTTAGGAGTGATGTCAGAAGAGAGTGTCGGAGGAATCGAGATGTATCCACATATTGCACCTATACTTTTTACAGGTCCAACTGTGTTGTAGAAGTCCAACTAGTAATGGTTAATTGAGACATATTTGAGGACATTTAGAAAAACTAGTTCCAATATTAGATGAGGAGTATTACTTAATATGGATTTTGAAAGTTATGAATATGATCTCACTAGAATGCTACAATAATCAATGTTTTCATGGATACATGTCACTCATTTTGGTATTGGCAAGTAATTAATCATTCGAAACCCATGCTATATTTCTGTAAGTTGCTTCAGAAATTTAATTGACTAACTTTCTAAGCTTATATTTGGAGGTAAGCAATATAAGTAGAAGAAGATTATGGAAAAAAAACTCATAAGTTGATCTCTGCACACATTGAAGTTGTAGAGAGAAATTGTACCATCTTGACCTAAGATAAACTCTATCATGAACAATATTTTAATTCAGAGTTTAAAATTTCATTTATGAAATGAATGAAATTTACCATTTTGCTAGCCGCCCGACACCACAGAGGGCCTCCATGGGTCGTAGTGAGGACCTCCGTTGGTCGCAGTGTGGCCACCGCAACCTCCGTGGGTTGCAGTGAAGCCGCCGTAACCTCTGTGGGTTGCGGCGAGGTTACCACGCCTCCGCGGGTTGTAGTGGGGGACGCGTGTGGTGCAAAAATTTAAGGAAAAAAAAATTAAAACTTAGATTAATAATTTCAATCGCTATAATAGGATAATCTAACATGCATCAAAGCCTAATAAAACTATTCTATTAATTTAATATATATTTTTTATTTATTTTAATTTTAAAAATATATAATAAAAAATTTATTTACCATATAATTTTTTAATAGTTGGATTAAATTTTTTATTTTTAATTAATATATGTTATATTTAAAAAATATTGAAATCATATGCATGGCACGATATGATACCAAAACTATATTCATCAACAGAAACTATGATACGGCTCGAGATTTTAAACCATGTTTTAATCCTTGCATCCAACAACCAAATATTTGCCACCCATAACTATTAACTCCAATAACTCATAATCAGTTTGCTATGCAATGATTCTGAGTATTTTTTACTCAAAAGTGAATGTGCAAATTTTAAATATAAAATGTATTCCAAATGTTTATGCAAGCCATTGCTACCATTATAAATTTTTGCATTTGAAAGAAGTTGAGTTTTTAGAGAATCTCATCATCATTGGAGCATACGAAATTATGCTTAACTGGTACTAGACTTCAAGCCATTAATATAGTTGCCTGAATGTTTTGGCTAGGTTCTGTTTGACTTCAAAGTCTAACTTGAATTGGGGTTTCAATATAACACACGAAAATGTTTCTACTTTTGGTCTCAATCACGCATGACAATACTCATAGATTTACTTACTCATTTAACTTACTTGCTTCCTTGATCCTAGCTGATCAACCTGCTTTTCTAGTTCAATTTTATGTTAACATATAGTAGTCGTATCTGTTTCTGGATCCTTTTTTTTTTCTGTAATATCATGTTTTTATCATCTGCTTTATAGGTATACTTATCATTTTAAGCTACATTATTACAGACTAGTGCTTCCTTGAAGTTCACTGTGTTAAATTCCCAAGGACGTATTTGGACGATGGTGGCTGGTGGTGGTGCTAGTGTCATTTATGCCGATACGGTTAGCTCTCTCACCAAATTATTTCCTACAAAACTTATGCAATGCTTCTTTTATAAATCTCAACCGAATTTACATGGTATTAAAATTGCTTATATATCTGCTCTAGCCTCACGAACAATAACATTGCCCTCAAATCTTACTTAATGGTTTATCAGGTTGGTGATTTGGGCTATGCATCTGAACTCGGTAACTACGCCGAGTACAGTGGTGCTCCAAATGAAGAGGAGGTCCTTCAGTATGCTCGAGTTGTCCTTGATGTATGAATTCACTATCAATATCTGGCATATACACACACGCATCATCCTCATCTGCATCCTTAACATTGAGATTGTCTGTTTTTTTTTTGCTGACAGTGTGCGACTGCAAACCCAGACGGTCGCAAGAGAGCACTTCTCATTGGAGGGGGTATAGCAAACTTCACTGATGTCGCTGCTACATTCAATGGCATCATCCGGGCCCTGAAGGAGAAGGTTGGTTCTTAAAATTACATTTTCTTTTCTTCTCAATCTTTTTAATTTCCCCCTCTTTTATATGTCAATCCCAGGAATCAAAACTAAAGGCTGCAAGGATGAACATTTTTGTTCGAAGAGGTGGTCCAAATTATCAGACCGGCCTGGCGAAAATGAGGAAACTGGGCGAGGAGCTCGGGATTCCACTTGAGGTAGTAGATCAGATTGCGCCACACTTAAAACGTTTCAAGGCTCATGGTTGTGGAATGGTCATCTAAAGAGGCTTGATTCTTGGTCGCAGGTTTATGGTCCGGAAGCAACGATGACTGGAATTTGCAAACAAGCTATTGATTGCATAACGGCCGCTGCATGACCGACTTCATCATCCATTCTTCTGCTTTTCGCTTGCCGTCTCAATTGGGATCAAGTTCATGTGTCACTGTCACTTCAGGGTTTTGACAGACATTTACTAGAATAATACAGTAGAGTTTTCATTTCCAAAGTTTTGCATTTAGTAACCGGGTGGTGAAAACCACCAACCATTGCAAACCTTTGCTCATCAAGGATGTTTCATTTATTATATCACAAAATTATTAAATATTTTTCATATTGTCATAATTTGTCAACAGATTCACTTAAGATTTTCATACTTGTAATTTTAAAGTATCTCCAAAGATTCCCTGGAATCGTCCTCTTGCAATTGGCCAAACACAGCAGGCCAGCTGGGTTGTGGCCTATAAATTTATTTTTTATTTCAAATATAATATATTAAATTTAAAATAATAAAAAATTTGTGTTATATATAAACTGCTATGATGTATAATTATTACAGTTTGACTAAAATTATTTATAATAGTATTGAAGTGTGCTGGAGTGATTTTGATAAATTAGACTAATTTTAATAAGTTTAAAAAGGATATTTTGATATATTAATGATCAATGTGAAATAATTTTAATTAAGTTGAAAACAATTTGATTTTATACTTTAATAATTTTGAACAATACTGCTAAATAGAACAAAGGTATTTATGGAACCAAGAATAGGATGAGATATTTTTTTGATATATTTTTTCAATAAAGGTTCTCTTTTAACCATAACAATTTTTTAAAAAAAAACTACTAAAAAATATTGAAACGATTTTGATCAAATTAGAATAATTTTGATAAGTTGAAAATGGGTGTTTTAATATAAATATGTATAATAATAGTCTTGACCAATATTGCTAAATGAATGCTACAAAAAAAATATTTAGAATGAAAAATAGGATGATGAGATGGTTTTGATATTTTTCAACATGGAGTGCTCATAATAACAAAAATTAAAAAAGAATGGCTATGATATTGAATTGATGTTTATCAAATTAGAGTAATTTTGAAACGTTGAAAAATGATAATTTAACATAATAATATTTGGAAGGCACTTTTTCCCCTGAATTATCAAAGGGCATCCATTTTGATTTTTTTTTAATCAAAAGAGTCTCATTCCACTATTCAATCGTATATAATTATTCAATTGCCCTCAAATACTATTTAGTATTATTAATTATTATCTCCTGCCTAATCTCCTATTTAATTTCTGAGCCGATCGATATACGTTGTAATAGCTACGAAATTGTAATTATTACATATATTATAACAGTTATGATTTTATAACTGTTACACATAATATAGCAATTACGATTTCATAGTTGTCATAATGCATATTTAATTTATTCAATGTTATAATATTAAATAGATTAAGTATACATTATAGTAGCTACGAAATTATAGTTGCTACAACATGTGTAACCACTATAAAACTATAGCTATTACAACACATTCAACTGATTCAAGATTTAGACGGGAGATAATAGTACTGAATAGTTTTAGAGTGTAGTTAAGTAATTATACATGGTTGAACATTAGGATAGGACGCCATAAAAAATATTAAAGTGTCCTTTTGACTTTTGCCATAATATTACATATATAATAATTTTAATTAAATTAAAAGAATTCTATTTTATATTATGACAATTTTACAAAACACTACTAGAATAGTCCTTGAAATAAAGATATTTTAAAATAAAAAACAAGATGAGATGCTAATAACAAAAATAAAAAGGTCTACTTTTAATATTTTATCCATTATCAAAATCACTCTAGCCCAACTAACTTAAATGTTGAAATAAAATTTGAAATATGTTATATTATATAATCAAAATAAAATATCATGTTTCCAATAGACCTTTTTTTATGGTAAACATATTATTAATACTTTTATAGATTATTTTTCTTTAATTTTATGATCATATTTTAGTTAAAACATAACAAGTATATATAACAAAAATATCTATCTGCACAACTAATATTTTAATTTTTTGTAAAAAAAAAAAACCTAATGCCCAAACTAGTGTGTGATACATGAGAATAAAAAATATATATATAATTTCATATCAATGAAATAATTTTATTTAAAATACGATCTTATTAAAAAAAATCCATTTCATCCCGAAGATTTACATTTTTGATGGATTGAATTCGTCTGGTCAAAACCTACCCGAACCAGTCAATTCATTGGCTTAGTCAACGCCAGGGCAGTCGAACGGTTAAGATTACACAAGTGACACCTTCGTGAAATCCACGCCCTTCATTTTTTTTCTTTCCTTCCGTTACGTGCGTTAATGAGGTCAACGGATATCCGTTTGACTAATGCGTCCACCTAAACCGAGCCGTCTCCACTTGGGCCACCGATTAAGCTAAATAAACGAGCCCGGGCGAGTCGAGTCCCAACCCGATCCCGATCCATCACGCCTCCCTCGGACCGAGTCCTGACTCGTCCACCAGCCATGGCTTCCTCCGCCGAAGGCGAGAAAGGGCGCGCCGCCGGAGAGGCGCCGGAGGGATCCAATCAGCGAAAGGAGGCCTCTCCTGAGCGTTCTCTGATGGTTTCCGTTGCCGGAGGCGAGGAATCGACGCGGAGGGGGTTCCAGAAGCTGTGGACGGACGCCGACGAGATCGCCGTGCTGCAAGGGTTCTGGGAGTTCACGTCTCGGAGGGGAACGGCGCGGGCGGACTACCAGCACGACACGGGCCCCTTCTACGAAGAGATCCGCGGCCGCCTCCGCTGCGATTTCAGCCGGAGCCAGCTGGTGGAGAAGCTCCGCCGGCTCAAGAAGAAGTTCCGCAGCACAGCCGGGCGGATAGCCTCCGACAAGGGATTCGCCTTCCGGAGCCCCCACGAGGAGGCCGCATTCGAGATCGCGCACAAGATCTGGAACCCGGTCTTCAAGCGCGGCCGTGAGGCGAAAAGCGGCGATCTTGAACGCGGTGATGCTTTAAAAGATGGATCTTTGGACTCGGATCCCGACTTTGATCCTAGGCCTCGAGGCCGCCTGAAGAAGGGAAAGGAAACGGTGGCAGCGGCGGCGGTGACGGCGGAGATTGTCGAGGAGGCCGCCGCCTCCGCGGTGGTGGTTCGGCCCAGCATGCCGAATTCCGACATGGTCGAGCAGACCTTGAGGAGTTGCTTCTCGCCGCTATTCAACGAAATACTTTGCACCACAGGTATTGGCATAACAGTATCCAACTCCCCTCCCTTAAACCCTAAGCCACTGAACTCAAGGGCAGCGGCAGCACCGGCGCCGGCGCCGGCACTTGCGGGCGATAGATGGAAGCGTCAACAAATCCTGGAGCTGGAAGTTTACCTGAAGAGGCTGGATCTTGTTCATGAGTACATCAAATTGAAGCTGGAGGAGCTCAAATCGCAGGGAAGCTGCTAAAACTGAAGGTATTCCATTGAAAAAAAAGGAGCAAAAAAAAACAAATCATTTTGCTTCTAAATCTTCTTCAGTTTTAGCAGTAATTGCTACTTTGATAATTTATCTCTTGTAAAGTTGTATAGACCATCTGGAATCTAGAAATAAACTTTTGTTTTTACAGTATAATTTGGTTTCTTTGGATATGGCAAATATTTCCTAAAGATCATCTTTTTCTGTCAAATTAGCATTCCTTTTCCTGTAAAATTCACAAATTTGTTCTTCCCTGGCCTCTTGGTTCTTGAAAAACATCTATATGTTCTTACCCTTTTTTTTTGTGAAGAATTGGATGGTTTGCTTGTGTAGGGAAGGGTGGTTGTGGGTAACAGTAGGTTGGGTTTGGTGAGGACTAGTATTGTGTTTCATATGTTTGGTCTGTCCAAAAGTTTGCAAGTGGACAAATGGTGGATGGTAATGGAATCCTTCTGGTCAAGGGCATTATAGAGTAACAATCTTTTAATCAAGGACATTAAACCAATAATCCACCTGCAAAAGCATAATATTTACCAGAAGAATAGGAAATCTTTTTGAACAACTTGTATTAATAGGAAAGTCCTATCTTTAAAGCTTAACTTTGATGATAGCATTCTAATTAAGTGGTTTTTGATGGAAATCAATGATGTAACTACAGATATTGAAGCACATTAGGTTAATATAAACATGTACCTGTTATTAAGGAAAATATAAAGAACCATGACACTTAATTATACTAAAGTTTGACATCCTGTTGACACCTGTTTAAAAAACCTATTAGAATAAACTGTGATACTTGATAATAGTGTAATGTGACACCTGATGAAAAAGTTATAGCACTTGATTAAACAGAACTGTAACACTCAGTTACATGTAACCATGAACCCTAATACTAAAAGAACTGTGACAGATTCGTGTTTTAAGATCTGTACCAATTAGGATGATCATATCTCATGATTTGGAGTTTCCCTTCATCAGTTGCATAGTGAAGTGGCCTTCATCTTAGGGTTTTTTTTCCTCCATAAATTAGCATTTATCAAATTGAAGGACAGAATCTGCATGTTCAAATTCTTATCCCAATTTGTAAAGAAAATGACTGTTCTCAAGTCTATTTCTGATGATGTGTAAGTGCTCTTGATGTAGCACAAGAGGAGACTGAGTGTTGGGGGGTTTGGGGAGTAGAAATCTGGAATAAAGTGGTAAAGGAATGTAGAAATTTAGGTACCACACCTAAGGGATCTTAGGCATCACACCTTAGGGAGATTGTATCGCACAACCTAAAAGAACTCTCAAAAACATTGATATCTATTTCATAACCCAGCAGTACACATTTATACTAGGACTTACAAAGGACTCAAGAAACATAAATGTTAGTAGATGGACTCATTGAAAACACAAAGGACTTATAAAAACACATAAGAAACATAAAAGATTCATAAATATGCTACAATTTTCCAAGCATGGGAAATTAAAGCATATTGGAATCGTTGGACATTTAATGTGACTTTTGACTTCAACCCTTTGTTCCCAAAGTAGGTTTATCATCTTCCAAGACATGCCAAATTCATAGTGGAGTTTTAGGATCTTTATTTCTAGGTTCATAAACTTTTAATGGAGTTTGCCACTTGTCTCCATCCATCAGCTCTTCTTATGGCAAGAACAGGCAATTCATTCATCTGGTGTGTTTTGCAACTATCAAAATGCTTGTGGATTACTAACAGTTGTTTGATGTAATGGTGAACAAGTTTAATCCTAAAAACAAGAAGTTTAACCATGTTTAATTTCTCGAGTACATTATTCAATTGTCTTCAAAATGTGTCTTATGTTTCTGAACATTTTAGATGTAGAGTTTACTTGGTGTATGCTCTATAAACCAACCATGAAAACCTAACCTACAAACAGCCGAGCTCATGGTGTTACAGGGGAAGGAAGAGGAATGTTGGACGGCTAAAGACACCACCCTGATCGTTCTACGATGGCAATGGTGATAGTGACCATGAACAATTATGAGTTTAGTGCTGAAGAAAAAGAATTGCCAGAGTGGAAGCTATCAGTTAACATTGCAGTGATCCCAGTGACAATCTCCCTGCTCATATGAACGAATCTGATGGCATAGTATACAGATCGAAGTCCCCGAACACTAAGCCAAAGTTCATAAGGGACATAAAAATGCAGGGAACTAATCTTTGGACGAAAACGGAAAACGCATTGCTGTATCGTTAGTAGCTGATAAGGTCAGATCCTATCAAACACTAAGGTCTCTCAATCTCGTCGTTAGTTAATGGTATTTTTGTTTGCAACACTTGAATATAAGCATCATACTTTTTCTGTTTTAATTTGTTATTGTTTGATTTACTTGAAGATTGAATCAGGGTATCAGGGCAACTCTTAGACTTCTTCCGATCGCGATCAGTGCAGTTGTGAACACCCTTCGCGTCTTCAATCAATCGAATCTTCCAATCATCAAAAGGATCCACCTCCACGAGCAGTACCTTCGCATCCACAATCTCCTCCCCTGTGCGTTCATAGTTGTGAATTGTCGCTATTAGGACGTTTAACCGAGTTGATACTCAGATAACCGAGTAAATTAAATTTTTAACAATAACTGTGAATTGTCTGTCGCACCTCCCCTAGCTACATCGACAAAGCTTTCTCACGCTGCCTTTGGTGGCATCGACTTCTATTGCTCCATGCCAACCGGACTATGAAGGAAATCACAGTCATAGGTGTATCCTTTGCCTTCGCATTATTTTAAATTATTAAAAATATATATATATATATGATTTATAATTTAATCTTAAAAAAATGTTTGCAAAGAAAAGCAAAATATTTATTTTATTCTTTGGAAAAATATCAAAAAATCTTTTTAAAATATTAAAATTCACACCTTACAATTTATTCATTTATTTCCGCTTTTTAAGTAAATTACTGCATGGGTAAAGAGGCGTATTTTTTATTTTATCCTTTGAAAAAAAATATCAAAATGTTTAGGAAATAAATATTAAAATCTCACGAATTTCAATTTAGTTAATCAATTTATCTTTTTCAAAAAAATTATTAATTTATTTGTAAAGAGAAATAAAATAGTTATTTGACATGTCCAGACAATAACAATGAATTTATATTTATTGATAAAACAACAATGATCATATGCCATACTTGTTCTCCCAAATAATATATATTATTGATAATTGAAATATAATATATATTATGAGCATGACAAGTAAAACAAATAATAATAATTATTGATACCATGTCATGACGGCGAGTAATCGATTAATAATCGAATTGATCAAATCATTTAAATCTAAATTAAAATAAATTAATTTTTTTATCTAATCAAATCGATCGAATTTTAATATTAAAATCAAATAAATTGAACTAATAAAATATTAATTAAATCAATCAAAAATTAAAATAATTAAATTTTCAATTAAATGGGGGCTTATAAGGAGAGATGAATCACGAATTATAAAATTAGAGATTTTAGACTCTCGATTCTTCTGATTCGAGCATAATCAAATTCTTAATTTTGATTTGAGCATAATCAAATTTAGATTTTTAAAATCAACACCGAATCAAATTTGATCAAAATAATTAATAATTTAATTAAAAAAAATAAATTTCTGAATAACTGAACTGAACTTTTAACTTCGATCGATTAATTTAATTTAATCGATCTTTTACTCCCACCTAATTAATGGGACTCCCTTTAAAGAGATTATTTATAACACAAAACGCTCTACAATACAATGAAATCCCTTCCCTTAGAGGAGGTAGATTATTAGGCATGCTTCAACATCGCTCAGTTGTGGTACTCTCTCGATCAGCACTTGAACCCTCTTCTTTCAATTGTCGTACTCTCTCGATCAGCACTCGAACTCTTTTCTTCAAGGAAGAGCGTCGAGCACTTTCTTGCTCAATAAACCCCAACTTTACTTTCCTCATCACCATCTATGAATTCCTTCAACTCTTGCCCAAGAGTTGAGGAGGAATTCATAGATGGTGATGAGGAAAGTAAAGTTGGGGTTTATTGAGCAAGAAAGTGCTCGACGCTATGAGGGTTTGAGTGCTGACTCTTGGCCTCTCAAACTTTATAGTCGGAAGTGAGAATAAAAATAATAATAAAATATGTTATCCTCTTCGATATTAATTGTTTAAATTAATTAAATATTCCTAAAAATTCCTATTAACATTAATGCTTTAATATTTAAAATTCAACTAATAATTGTTTAAATTAATTAAATATTCCTAAAAAAATTCCTATTATCATTAATGCTCTATTATTTAAAATTAGAAGAGACTACTACAATTAAGACTTCCCTCTTTCTTAGTTGTTTTATCACTCAGCTAATTAATGAGTATTAAAATTTGAAATTATTTTGGATTATTTTGAGACGATAAAGAAATTAAATTAAACTATTTTAGAAAATTAAAATATTTTTCAGTTTCTAAACACTAATTTTAGAAATTATTTAAAACTAAATTTAATTTAAATTTTTTTAATTCAATTCATCCAATCAGAATTGATTATAGTAATTAAAGATAAGAAACAAGAAGATGATGGTTCAATCTCGTAATCAAAGTTCAAACCCGAACCGAACTAAGTCCCAATTTTAATTAATTTTAGACTAATTAGATCAATCGAACCAAACAATTTAAGCTTGAGGTGATATGAAGTTGAAAACCCTAACTATTGTTTCTTCAAAGAAAGATATTCACTATTCAAAATGAAGATATGTATATCTTCTATAATTATCAAGAATCAAGTTGATCCGACTATAGAGAGTTTCCGATTGTAAACTTGATTAGAACTCGTCGGTTAGCGATTCACTAGTAGCGAGGAAACTTCATTAGATTCACTCTACTGTAATTCTATAAGTTTTTTTTTTTACTTTTTACAAAATCTATTAATTCCAAATCGAATCGCCGCCATTCAAAACGACAAAATTTGTATTATCTAACATTTTGTCGAGACTTAAGTCGATCCGACTATAGAAAGATGTCCGATCTTAAACTTGATCGAAAATGGTCACCGAGAAATTAATTTTGCAGCATGTTTACTTCATTAAATCTGTATAAAACTAAGCCAAATAAATTTGAAGGGAATTTGAGGATAAAAATGACTTTAATTGCAACTCATTAGAATAATCTTTCAACAAAATCTTCGACAATAAAACAAACTGACTAAGACTTGTCATCCGTCATCCACTTGGTCTCGTCTAAACTACAACATCATGACGATAAAGATGCTAACTTGGCGCCACATAGGCATCATACATTGTCATCAGGATCACTCAAATCGATTAAACTTAAGTTATTTTTTCACATACATAGAAATTGATTTTTTTTAATCATACAAAACTTAGTATGAAATCTACCAAAGTGATAGAACTTGATATTAAATTTAATTACCTTCTTATTCGACATTAGGAAGTATAATCATATCAAATAAGACCTTCTCGAATGGGAATTTTATAGATTACATATTTTCTCCATTTTTACATAAATCAATTATTTCTTCGCAAAATTATAATAATTATTACTTTCTACTTTATATCGCAAGCCAAATTGTACGTGTATTGGTTTAGTTTTAATAAATACTAGCACATAGTTTTGGACTTACAACAGATATAACACATTGCCAATTTTATACCTTATTTAATATATTAATATATAATTTATTTATCATTAAATTTAAAAATAAAAAAATATCAATCTTAATTAAATGACTGACGCGCTAACGTTTTTATTATTTGAAAATTATCATAAAAAAATATTAGGTAATGGGTTACGAAAACGTAAATGTAATATCCCATATTAATAATATGCCATACATATGAAATATTAAAATAAAAAATGTAATAAATTCATTAAAATATTAAAAAAACAATCGTAGCAATTCATCAATGTTTGTAATCAGAGATGAATTTTCATTAAAAATATTTAATAATATCTTTAAAATAGGAAACGTAGCTTCCAAACCAAACCGAGCTAGTAGTAAATTCCATTATTGTCATTTCTATTTATTTTTTAGCAAAAATAAAAAAAACAACCTATTTTTTTAATAATGAAAGGGAGGTGTTTTTTTTTAATCAAGAGGGTGTCACACTCCATCAATCCTTGTAAAATGACACAACTACCCTAAGTATATTATTCAATATTATTATTTTCAATCACACATATTAAATCTTAAACCGATCGAGTGCGGTATAACAATTACGGTTTTATAACTAACTGCTACATATGTTATAGTAGCTACGATTGTCGTAATTGCTACAATGCATATTTAATCGGTTATAAAATATTCGTATTATATATAGCAAATATAATTTAGTAACTACTACAATATAATTCAATCATATTCATCTATTATTCACGTTATAGTAATTACGAAATCGTTATATTAATTATGATTTTTATAGTAGCTACGAAACTATAGCTGCTACAATATTTGTAACAATAGTTTGGTAGGAGTTTGAGGGTAGTTATGTCATTTTATAAGGATGGTTAGGGCGAAATGTTATTTTGATTAAAAAATTAAAAAGATATTTCATGATTTCAAAAAATAGGGACCCTCTTTTTATTTTAATTTTTTTTTCTTTCAATCCGTGTGAAACGGATCTTCATTAAATCATTAAAAATCCTGACCGTTATTAAATGAAAGGCCAGGATTAAAAGAATTAAATTTGACATTTAGATAAACATCAC
This sequence comes from Curcuma longa, assembly GCF_044706935.1. NCBI lineage: Eukaryota > Viridiplantae > Streptophyta > Magnoliopsida > Zingiberales > Zingiberaceae > Curcuma > Curcuma longa. The sequence goes on along the minus strand of NC_133877.1, from coordinate 9,776,817 downwards.
TGAGCACTAATTTTTTTGTCACCAGTGACTATACAGACATTTTTATTTATTTATTTATTTTTTAATTCCTTGGCCTCTCCTGACATCCCAGCTATAAATATTGGAGGAGAGTCGGAGGATTTGGAGTATCAAGAGCTATCGATAGATAGATGGCGAGGAGGAAGGTGAAGTTGGCGTTCATCGACCACGACGGCGCCCGGCGGTCGGCGTTGAAGAAGCGCCGCCGGGGGCTGATAAAGAAGGTGGAGCAACTGAGCGTGCTGTGCGACGTCGAGTGCTGCTTGGTCGTCTACACCCCGGGCGAGGAGGTGGCCACCTGGCCGCAGTCGCTGGAGGAAGCTCGCCGCGTGGCCCTGCGCTTCAAGAGCGTCCCTGACTACGAGCGCGAGAAGAAGATGGTGGACCACGTCGCCTTCCTCCAGCAGCGCCTGGCCCTGTTCAGGGAAACCCTCCGGCGGAAGCACCGCGAGAACAGGGAGATGGAACTGCGGGCGCTGATGTTCAATGCCATGTGGAGTCCCGGCACCATCGATCAGATCATCCCGGAGGATGCCATCGCCCTGGTCGTGCTGGTCGATAGCAAGCTACAGGTGACTCGATCTCGATCTCTTACTATATCATCATAGAATCGATTTATATATATATATTATATAATGTTAGGAACTGAACGAGAAGAGGGAGGAGATGATGAAGGCCTTGGCTGAGCTTCAACCGCAGTCAGGGCAGCATTCGGCGATGGATTCCGGCGATCCTCTGGGGATGGTGCTCGGCCGGCCGAGAGCGCTGAGAGGAGGAACATCAACGATAACATCGTCTTCGTCTCTGCAGCGCCACCGCTTCCGCCTCCGCCTCAGTCAGCAGTTGATCATCCAAATCCTCTGGAGTTGATGCTGCAGCAAACGACGACGGGGATGGAGACGACGAGGAGCAACGCTGTCGGCGTGGGAGCGCCGTCTCCACCGGATGAGGTGTTGCTCTATCTGAATAACTCGACGATCAGCCCGTGGAACGAGAACATGTTCTCTTTTTAATGGTTTCATTTGCGAGCATTCATAAGGATATTGATTGTTGTACTTTGTTATTCATGCAACTCAATCGATCGTCGCTCATCTTTCTTTTATGCAAGCCATCGTATTTCCTTTCTTCATTGTTTTCATGATAATTTTAACTAAAAATAATCCTCGAGAAGTTTTAGAGAAAATGTCTTTCATGGTTAGTTTTGTTTCATTATTGTGCTTAGAATATATAGATCCTTACCTTTGTTGAAAACTTTAGTATCAATTTTAATTAAAAATTATTTGTAAGGAATTAACAAGGAGTTTGTTTTTTTGAAAGAAAATCTCCTTGATGGATATTTTTGTTTAAATGATCATTGAAAATCTTCTTTTGTTATTTCATTTATGTTTTTTATGTCTCAATCTTAGATAAAATCAACTACACCCAATACTTTTGCAACTCATCATAGAAAGTTCTATTCTCATAAAAAAAATGAATTGATATTGATCCGGATTTTAGAAGTATTGACTATGTTGATATTTCTACCATGTCAACATGTAGTTCATATTAGAGATCCCTTGATCTAATCATGCAGGAGTCATGTCATCCATCTTCGACAAGTTAATGGGCATGATGGTTATTATAATACCCTTTAATGGGAGACATCCTTTGATCTTCTCTCTAAGAAGTATGAGATTCACCCTTTGATTTTCTCTCCAAGCTTATGAGATACATCATTTGGTCTTCTCTCTGAGAGGTATGAGATATCTTGACTTTCTCTCTAAAAGATATAAGATACACCCTTTGATTTTCTTTCTAAGAGATATGAGATATACCCTTTGGTTTTCTTTCTAAGAGGTATGAGATTCTTCTCTCCCAGAGATATGTCCTTTAGAGACTTTTCTTCCTATATAAGGTAAGAGGAGAAAGGCCATGGGGGGCTATATTTGGATATATATGATTATCTATTTCATGTCATATACTATTTTTCTTTGTTTTAATATTCTGACTTAAGTTGGAGCAATGGCGAAGCTAGCCCGAGTGATTTACTCGGGCCAATTCGAACTCTTCAGCTACGTCGACGGTATATCACGGGTTAGCTCTTAAAATTTTTTTCTCTCCTCCCTAAATCCAATTTTTTTTCTTCTCGTCGCCGTCGGACCCCCCCACCCCCGGGCTACAGCCCGGGTAATCTTAAGCATGGCTTCGCCCTTGAGTTGGAGGGACAACGCCAACATACATATCTTCGCTCCATTCTAACTTCTTTCTAATTTTCTCAGAGATAGCCGAGTCACCCTACTCCTGCAAACTCCATCCGCCAAGTCAACCTTGCTCCTATTGACTCCATCCGTCGAGTCTTCCTGCTCTTGCTGACTCCATCCGTCGAGTCTTCTTGCTCTTGTCGATTCCTTCCATCGAGTCTTCGTGCTCCAACCGACTCCTTCTACCGAGTCTTCCTTATCTAATCGACTCCTTCTGCCAAGTCTTACTACTCTTGCTTAGGGATGGCAATTAGACCTGGACCCGATGGGGAATCCGTTCCCCGAACCCATTTTGACCGGGGAATCCCCGAATCCGAGAAAGCGGGGATGGGGATGGGGAATCCCCGAATCTCGGAAAACGGGGATGGGTCGGGGATGGTATTCCAAATATTCCCCGTCCCCATCCCCGAACCCGACCCATCTTATAGTTAACTCTTTTTATTTTTTTTTTCTTTTGTAGGATAAGTGGTGTCAAAATTTTGAAAAATTGAAGAATGGAAGAACTTCAAATTTATTGTATCGATTATGCATTAGTTGGATGTTGTTTTAGAGATAATGTTTTATTTTAGAGTTTAATATTTGGTTTTATAATGTTATTTTGTAAGGATTTTATAATATATATATATTTATTTAAATTAATATTTTAAAAAAATAAGACGGTGATGGGGATGGGTATGGGTATGGGGATACCCATGAAAATATCCGCGGGAAAAACCAACCCCGAAACCCGCAGGGATCCCCGAAACCCGCTGGATACCCGAAACCAGACGGGGATGGGGATGGTATTTAAATTATAATACCCGACGGGGATGGGGACGGGGATGGTATATGGGTTTGGGTTTCGGGGACGGGGACGGGGATGGAGAAGGCTTCTCCGCGAACCCCCGAACCCGTTGCCATCCCTACTCTTGCTAACTCCTTCTACCGAGTCTTCTTGCTCCTGCTCTAACCGACTGCTTCTGTCGAGTTTTTCTACTCCTGTCGACTCTTTCTGGCAAGTCATCCTGATTCTATCGACTACTCCAGTTGACTCCCCGTTGTTGCTAATCACCACAAAAGTCAACCACATCAGATTCTATGAGATTTGACACATCCGTATTTAGACCGAAATATTTTAGCGCCGTTTGTGAAAAATCCGAGTTCAAACGTAAAGATGGGTGAATCCCAAATAGTTCGCCGTGTGAATCTCCATGCATATCTGGGTTTGCATTTTCTATCGCTTACTTAGAAAAATCACATCTTGATTTCTAAAGCTAAATATCCGAGAATCTGCATGTGTTAATGTTCTTCTATGCACTATCTACAAGCCTCATATTTTTCATCTTCATCCTGTTCATAAAATACCTGATTATTTTATCATCCTATTCATACAAATAGAGTCATTGACTTTTTTTGTCATCAACTCAGCGAGGAGGTTGCAACTTCAATTATTTGAAGGATAAAAGGGTACAGAGACAAGGACTTGATGACTAGACGACAAGCCTCAATAGCATTCCAACTCCTCTCTCGAATTCTATAGAGGGTGCCTCGTCCTCGAGGATTGAGGGCACTCCCTTCTAGCCACTGGATATCGAAATTGTAATTTCCTCCACCGTAACGATTGCACGAAGACTACATCCAAAGGTGGTGGTGACTAGAAATAAAATGACTCCTATCCAGTTGTTTCATTGTCAATCGACTGATAGGAACCCGCATCCTATCTCATGGAAAATGAAAGGAAAAAAAAAAGAACGGGGATAGATGATCACTTCGAGGGGATCGACCTCCAATAATCAATATAATTGATTAATCAAAACAAATTGCTTTATTGCTTCCCCAAAAGATTACATAATGATTCTATATATAATCCTACGACAATACTAAATCAATATAAAAATATAAATAAATCTAATAACCTATTCAAAAGGATAATTATTAATAAATCTAATGACTTTATCTAAATTAATAACAAATCTAATAGTATATTCTAAAAGATAATATTTTGAAGGGTCTATTTGAATAAGTCTATCTTGGGATCGTATCATTCCACCGTCCTTCAAAACAACCTTGTCCTCAAGGTTGATCTTTTTCTTCTTCTTTTTCTTTCGATGATTTGTATAACATAGTTTTTTGTTGTGCACCGATTGAAATCTCCTTTTGACGAAGACAGATGATGACCTTTTATAATTCCTTCTTAAATTTGAAATTTCCTTTTGGTCTTCATTGAAAATTTATGAGCATGCCAATACTTTCTTTTTCTCAGTTTAGCCTTGCATCGGGTTTTGACTCCATGATTTGTTGGATGTTGTTGGAGATGATAGGGCATAATCGCTTCGTTCACTAGAATGATGGAAGTAGAGATTGTTGTAGATCCAATAACTTCAATTACGGGTGTCACAAAATTTAGCTCCTCATATATATTGTCTCGGTAACTATCTCATTGTTGTTCATTAATGAATTCTCTTTCCTTTATTGTTTGTGGAGGTTGTAATTCTTCTGATACACGAATTGATTTTATCATAATGACATCTTGTCTTTTATTGACACTTTCTTGTATTAATTTTTTCTTCATTGATATCATCTTTTTCTTTTGGATCTTTTATTGGTTCATCCATCAATATTCTCCTTTGCGTATATTGATGACTTCGCCACTCATCATTTCTTCGTACTTCCTCATTGGCTTTCTCTTCTTGAATTCGTGCAAAGGATAATGCAGCTTTTACAGTACGAGGATAGCGCGTTTTCACCACTTTTTGGATGTTAAGATGAAGTCCTTCAATAAAAGTATTCAGTAATTTTCGTTCTGACCAATTACGAGTTTGGTTAAAGAGTCGAAGAAAACGATTATGATATTCTATTACCGTGGTGATCTGTTGAATCTTGGATAATTTCTCATCTGCATTATTATACTCTTGAGGTATAAAACGAATTAGAAGATCATCTATAAACTCTTCCCATATTGTAGACCCATAACATGACATATATAATTGATACCATCGGAAAACCTCTCCATCTAGATGCAAAGAAGCTAATTCGACTTTCGAATCATTTGATATGTCGTGTAGAATAAAATATCTTTCTGCCTTAAAAATAAATCTAGCAGGATCTCTACTTCACCAACAAAGGAATTCATCTTCATAGGATCTCCAATTTGTCATAATATAAAATTAACCTTGCTCTGATACCAAGTTGATAGGAACCCGCATCCTATCTCACGGAAAATGAAAGGAAAAAAATAAGAACGGGGATAGATGATCACTTCGAGGGGATCGACCTCCAATAATCAATAGAATTGATTAATCAAAATAAATTGATTTATTGCATCCCCAAAAGATTACATAATAACTCTATATATAATCCTACGATAATACCAAGTCAATATAAAAATATGAATAAATCTAATAACCTATTCAAAAGGATAATTATTAATAAATCTAATGACTTTATCTAAATTAATAACAAATCTAATAGTATATTCTAAAAGATAATATTTTGAAGGGGCTATTTGAATCAATCTATCTTGGGATATCGTATCACCGACCAACAACAACACCGTTTGACTTCCTTCTCTCCCCTTCAATGGGAATATGTTTCTAGTATTGTTTTCAAATAAATAATTACAAGATCTATTATAGTTTGTAGTTTCCCTATACAAGGATGAGGACCTATACAAGGATGTTGAGAAGATGTTCGACACATTGTCTGAACCAAACTGGCATAGGCTGCTCCATTGGATTAGTCACCTCATTTGTCTGTTGGTTCAAGAGGTTGTTAGCCTTAGGCTATTGGCTAGAGATTGCCTCTTATTGAACAACTTGGAGTTTTCATTGGTAGTCTCAAGGAGCTTTTCCTGATGAGATAATTCTCCTTCCTCTTATTGTCATACTTTTTCATAATGTGATGGAGATTATTTGGTATGAACATATCTGAAATTAAGATATCGTCAATGTTGGGTCCTCTCATCATTTACTAAGATGGACCTCTGCATATTCCTTCTATTAATATTTTTATCTATTTTTACTGATGAGATTTTGCTATTGGAAAATTACATCATAATCAATTTTTAGTTAATGCAAACAAGATATATTTAAACCATGTCAGATGACCAACTAAAGTTGTTGCTATTTCTGCTCTTGTTATTAGACTAATTGTTCATGGAATGATTTCTCCATTGAGGTTTATATGCATTGATTTTGACTTTTGGTTAGTAACTACCAAATAGTTTTTTATGAGTTGTTGCAAAAATGATCAAGGCTTTTATGATCCAATGATACTGAAGATTCTGAATTAGCACCAATGTTTGAGTTGCATAGTCCCAACAAGAATTTGAAAACAATGGATTTCTCTTTGAAGGTGTACTTAAGGTCTCCAACATAAGGCTTAATCTACTTATAAATGTGTTGACAAGTTTGATGGAGGATGAGACAAATTTGGATGGTCTTATCAATAAACTTATATGAATAGTAGAAGTTTAAGGCAAACACATCTTTATTGGTAAAAGCTATTATCTTAACTATATTATGTTGGTGGTATAAAACATGGTTCTTTAAAATGTCATCCACACATATTTCATGGTCCCAATCAAACATGTTATCAAATTAATATGATTTGTTGCAGAATCTACTCTTATATAATGTTACAGAAAGTCTGGAGCTTATAATTTTTCATCAGCACATCATAGATATTGATTTTATATTTATAAGTATGGTGGCAATAATCAAGTGAGAAAAATGACAACACTTTCTTTAGCTAGGGAGCTTAATTATTACTATAAACTTCAGATTTAAGTTCTCTTGCATATATGACTCTTCAAACAAGTGGGATACCTTGCACCAAGTTTCTCTTTACTAATATTTGGGATGTTTATTGTTATCATTTATATGTAACTAACCCAACTCCTTGTTTAGAATAAACTTGCTGTTCAGATTCTTTTTTATTAGTGATATTCAGGATGCTTCCTTCTTAGAAGGAACTCATGTGTGTTTCTAATGACAAAGGATTGGAAGAAGTGAAAGAAATTACAACGCTATGATGTCTTAAGGCATGCATTTTTCTCTCAGAGATAAAGTCGCATAGATGAAGCTTTGGCCTCTGCGACTAATCAGGAATTCTTCTTTAGCTCTTTTTTATTACCAATCTACTAATCATTACATATTATCATTCAAACTACTTCTTCCAGTACTATTTTTATCCATGATAAATTTAGTATTGATCTCCTTAAAGTGTCTCTACAAATTCTCAAGTATTTTCAAAAACTCCTCTATCTAAGATATCAAAAAAGTATTCACTATTTGGGATGGTGCAACCTCCTTTTTTATACTTCCCTGATAGGAGTAGAGTCATCTTCAATTTTTACTGTCTTCGATGGTGCAACCTTCTTTAACTCCTAACGAGAGTAGAGTTGTATTGAATTTTCATTGTCTTCCACAGTGCAACCTTTTCTAACTTTTGACGAGAGTAGAGTTGTCTTCAATTTTCACTGTCTTCGATGGTGCAACCTTCTCTAACTCTTGATGAGAATAGAATTGTCTTCAATTTTTACTAGCTTCAACAGTGCAACCTTTGTCTCTAACTCCTAACGAGAGTAGAGTTGTATTCAATTTTCATAGTCTTCCACTACAAAAAATAACCGATTTTGCGACGAATTTTTGGGACGAATTATTTTCGTCGCCAATCAGCAACGAATTTTGGGACGAACCAAAGTTTCGTCGCTAATCTGCAACATAATTTGCGACGAAAAAATTATTAGTTGCCAATTTAGCAACTCAAAATATTCGTCGCCAAATTCGTTGCAAAAAATAATTCGTTGCTAAATTCGTCGCAAATTTGCAACGAATAATTTATTCATCGCTAATTAGCGACGAAAGATTTTTCCGTTGCAAAAAAATCATCGTATCGACCAAATTTTGCGACGAATATCCTATTCGTCGCCAAATTTGGCGACGAATACAAAATTCGTCGCCAAATTGGCAACGAATACCTGTTTCGTCGCCAAATTTGGCGACGAATAGGATATTCGTCGCCAATTTGGCGACGATTATCTTATTCGTCGCCAAATTGGCAACGAACACAAAATTCGTCGCCAAATTTGGCGACGAATACCTGTTTCGTCGCCAAATTTGGCGACGAATATGGCGACGAAAAATTTTATTCGTTGCCAAACAGATACAGGAGACAAATGTTGCTGAATTTTGGCGACGAACAGTGTATTCGTCGCCAATTTGGCGACGAAATATTTTTTTCGTCGCCAAATTGGCGACGAACAGAAAATTCGTCGCCAAATTGGCGACGAATACACTGTTCGTCGCCAATTTGGCGACGAAATTGGCGACGAAAGAAATTCGTCGCAAAAAAACTTAAGTTAAAACCCTAGGTCCCGTCTCCTCTTTCTCGCGCTCGTTAAAACCCTAGCCGTCTCCTCTTTTCTTCTCGCTCGCGAACAGCTGTCTCCTCTTTTCTTCTCGCTCGCGAACAGTGCCTCGCTCGCCCTCTCTCGCCGATCTCTCGCACGGAACAGCGCCTCGCTCGCCCTCTCTCCCCGATCTCTCGCCGGATACCTCTCCCTCGCCGCTCGCCGGATCTCTCTCCCTCACCGCCGGATCTCTCTCGCCGATCTCTCTCCCTCGCCGCCGGATCTCTCTCCCTGGCCGCCGGATCTCTCTCCTGGCCGCCGGATCTGTCTCCCTCGCCGCCGGATCTCTCTCCTGGCCGCCGGATCTGTCTCCCTCGCCGCCGGATTTCTCCTGGCCGCCGGATCTGTCTCCCTCGCCGCCGGATCTCTCTCCTGGCCGTCGGATCTGTCTCCCTCGCCGCCGGATTTCTCCTGGCCGCCGGATCTGTCTCCCTCGCCGCCGGATCTCTCTCCTGGCCGCCAGATCTGTCTCCCTCGCTGCCAGATTCCTCCGTAAGGTTTGTTCTTGTTTTTTTCTTCTTTTTTTCTCTGTTTTGCATAGAAAACCTGTTCTGCATAGTTAGTTTCTGCAGTATTTTAATTGATTAATATTACTTTGCATTACACTGTAACATATCAAAAATATGTAAATTTCAGACTTTATAAGCGACCTGAAAATCCAAAAGCATACCTACAACTTCAATGTGCTAATTAACTGATACAGGTTGAGATATGCATGAAACAGAGGCATGGGTTGAGATTTCAATGAAGGCAGTAAAACAAATGATTTCTAAAGTTTGAGATTGATGAATTTACACTTGAAGTTCGAGAGCAGGGCGACGCATCTATCCTCAGAATGAAGGCAGGCGTCTCGCAGGCGCCGGGGGATTACGTCTACTTCAAGTCGCAAGTACCTCTCCACAAAATCTCCGTATGATCCGTCGACCCGCTTTCTTAATTCTCATCCTGGCTTCGACATTAGTATTTTAGATTCCTTTCTTTTTTGACAACTTATTAGTTATTATCTATTCGTTCCTATTATCTGTTGATCGAGTATAAACATACTAGTTTGTGCGTTTTTGGGTTGTCGAAAACTTCTCACAAGTTAATTTCTCCTATCTTCCCTTGAGCTAATGGCTTTGTTTCAAGTGGCAGTTGTAGGCTTGCTCCGTAATTGAGGAATGGGGCAGTCAATTACCGGAAAATGTTAGTTGACATTGCCTCATTTCCTGGTCGGACTGTATAATACAAAGATATGTTTACTGCACCTTCTTTCTTTTAACTCATAGGACCAGGGACCTGCAATTATACATTATCTTCTTCATAACTGTGAACTTGTTGATTGTGGACCAGTTTTTATGGTGAAAATGTTGGATCTTGGAGTGTTTTGATTGTTATCAGCATAATGCCTCCTAGCTGATCTCACTCTTTAACACCTGGCAAACATTAATTATACATGTTAGGAAGCATGTCATAGAGAACTTAAACTAATTAGACCAATAACATGATATTTTAAAGATAGACATTTATTTTTCAACACGGAGTCTTATTTTTAATCAGACACATATTATTTTCATGCTTTTATATTGTTTCAATAAATCATGTTAGTCTTTTATTTTGTTAGCTCAAGAATCCCTATCTTTCTAAAATTGCATTAATCTTCTTAGTGTAAAAACCCTAAACCTCAACCCAAAAATCCTAAACCTCCTAAATCCTAAACCCAAAAACCCTAAACCTCCTAAAAAATTGCAAAAACAACAAGAGCGGATTTTGCAACATTTTCAGTTGCAACTTGGTGACGACGACGACGATGACGACGACAGCGACGATGGTGATGATCCTTCATGAGTTTTTTGTGTATGTATTTTTTTAAGCATTATTTTATTTATTTGACATGCTTTTTATTACAGCTGCAAGTTAATAATTTATATATTGTTAATAATACTGTTTGGTTTTTTGTTACACAGGTTTTTATAAACAAATCAAAAAAAAAAGGTTAGTCTTTACATATTTAATTTATAGGTTTTAGTATTAGTTTTAATTTTAAGAATGATACTTTCTCTTTATCTTATTTTTTCTATGCAGGCGAAGACAAGATAGTGACGATGAATCAAGCAGAGTTTCCGGCGGACCACGATGATCTCCTCTATCTTGTCTTCATATATCTTCTGATTTGTTTGTATCAGTACTTTGTAGCTTCTTTTCTGTATTATGATGATGTGACTTGGTTAGACTTATAGACATGTACATACATGTCTAGTGTAGTTATTTGCTGGATTGTATTATGATTTTTATGGATTGTAGATGTTATGGATATTTGGATGTTATGGATATGGATATTTTGGATGTTATGGATTCGTGTATGTTATGGATATTTGGATGAAATGAATGGATGTTATTGCTTTATTTGTATTGGATTTGATATGCTTGTTTGTTACAGGTTACATGTATTTATGAATCGATCCGATTGGATCGATATTGTTTGTATATACAAGATAATCATCAAAATAAATATTGCATTGAAATTTTTTTTTATTTTTGCAACGAAATCTGCGACGAAAATAGGATTCGTCGCCAATTGGCGACGAAATTAGCAACGAAAACCAGTTCGTCACAAATATATCGTTTATTGAAATTTGTAACGAATTTTAGATTCGTTGCAAAATTTGTTGCCAATTGGCGACGAATTTTGGATTCGTCGCCAATTGGCGACGAAAATGGATTCGTTGCAATTGGCGACGAATGTTGGATTCGTCGCCAATTGGCAACGAATTTTTGAATTCGTCGCTAATTGGCGACGAAAATGGATTCGTCGCCAATTGGCGACGAAACTGGATTCGTTGCCAATTGGCGACGAATGTTGGATTCGTCGCCAATTGGCGATGAATTTTTGAATTCGTCGCCAATTGGCGACGAAAATGGATTCGTCGCCAATTGGCGACGAAACTGGATTCGTTGCCAATTGGCGACGAAAATGGATTCGTCGCCAATTGGCGACGAATTTGGCGACGAATTTTTATTTTCGTCGCAAAAATTAGCGACAAATGTGGATTTTTCGACGCAGATTTTTGGCGACGATTTTGTTGCGACTAATTGTGTTTCGTTGCAAATTTCGTCGTCAAATTTTTTGGGACGAATTTTTTGTTAAAATTCGTTGCAGATTTCGTTGCAGATTGATTATTTTTTTGTAGTGTTCTACGATGCAATCTTTTTTAACTTTTGACGACAGTAGAGTTGTCTTTAATTTTTATTATCTTTGACAGTGCAACCTTCTCTAACTCCTGACGGAAGTATAGTTTGTTGGGTTGCAAGGGTGCAAACATAGTCCCACATCTAAAACATATGGAAAAGATCATGAGTTTAAAAGGATGAAAGATATCTCCATTAGTATGAGGCCTTTTGGGGAGAGCCCAAGAACAAAGCCATGAGGGTTTAGGCCAAAAGTGGACAATATCATACCATTGTGAAGATATTTTGATTCCATCGGTATTAACAATTGGTATCAGAGTGAGACCGCTCTTCACCGGACTAACCGCCGGAAGAGCCATGATCCAAATCTAACCATGTGGGTTGAACCTTAAAAAACAAAGGAAGTGGGTGCTCCCGTGTCTGAATCAAGAGGACCAGACACCAGGTGAGAAGTCCTAGTAGGTCGGATGGACTGAGGGGCAAAAAGTTCTAGGTGGGAAGTCCTAATAGGTCGGGTGGATCGAGGGGCAAAAAGTCATAGTTACGACTAGGTGGGAAGTCCTAGTAGGTCGGGTGGACCGAGGGGCAAAAAGTCTTAGTTGTGGCTAGGTGAGAAGTCCTAATAGGTCGGATGGACCGAGGGGCAAAAAGTCCTGGTGGGTCGAAGATTCAGACATCAAACGGAGGCTTTCCGTTTGAGGGGGGCCTGTGGTTCTTTGTTTGAGGGGGGATTGTTGGGTTGCAAGGGTGCAAACATAGTCCCACATATAAAATACATGGAAAAGATCATGGATTTAAAAGGATGAAAGATATCTCCATTGGTATGAGGCCTTTTGAGTTGGATTTCAAGGGTGCAAACATAGTCTCACATCTAAAACACATGGAAAAGATCATAGGTTTAAAAGGATGAAAGATATCTCCATTGGTATGAGGCCTTTTGGGGAGAGCCCAAGAACAAAGCCATGAGGGTTTAGGCCCAAAGTGGAAAATATCATACTATTGTGGAGATATTTTGATTCCATCGGTACTTTCACTATCTTCAACGATGCAACCTTCTCTAACTTTTGACGAAAGTAGAGTTATATTTAATTTTCACTATCTTCGACGGTGCAACCTTCTCTGACTCTTGACAGGAGTAGAGTTGTCTTCAATTTTTATTATCTTCGACAATGTAACCTTCTCTAACTCCTGACGGAAGTAGAGTTGTCTTCAATTTTCACTATCTTCAATGGTGCAACCTTCTCTGACTCCTGATGAGAGTAGAGTTGTCTTCAATTTTCATTGTCTTTGAGAATGTAACCTTCTCTACCTCTTTGATAGGAGTAAAGTCGTCTTTAATATTCACTGTTTCCAATGGTGCAACCTTCTCTACCTCCATGACAGGAGTAAAGTCATCTTCAATATTCATCATTCAAGAGGATGCAACCTTCTCTTCTCCTTTACTTGGAGAAGAATCATCTACTAAAAAGTACTCATCATCCGAGAGGATGCAACATTCTTCATATGGTGTGTGGCTAGTTAGAATCAAGAGAGATGCATTTTATGAATTCATTTATCCGTGGGTATTTCTTTGTTGACTTTAAAGTCTAGTCAATTGATCTACATCCTCCTTTGACTAGATTTAGAGAGTTCATAAAAAACCTTGAATTAGTCAATAGGGAGTCCATGTTGGAGATTCCTTAACTCAATCAATGTAAGAGTCATGTCATCGGTCTCTGACAAGTGAAAGGGCATGACGGTTATTATAACACCCTTTAATGGGAGACATCTTTTGGTCTTCTCTCTAAGAGATATGAGATACACTCTTTGGTTTTCTCACCAAGATGTATAAGATACACCTTGTGGTCTTCTATCTAAGAGGTCTTAGATACACCCTTTGGTTTTCTCTCTAAGAGGTATGAGATATATTTTTTGATTTTCTCTCCAAGACGTATGGGGTACATCTTTGCCTTCTCTCTAAGAGGTATGAAATACACCTTTTGGTCTTTTCTCTAAAAGGTATGAAATACACCATTTGGTGTTCTCTCCAAGAGATATGCCCTTTAGACTTCTCCCCTATATAAGATAAGGAGATAGAGGCCCTAGTGGGGGCTATGTTATGCTATGTTGATTATCTATCAACATTCACTTTTATAGTTTATTTTGGCCCTAATACTTAATGTTTTGATCCTCTCGTTGTGTAACTATTGAATATTAACACATATTACGAGTAGGAACTTATTTTAGACTATATTGCTTATTCTTACAAATTTTGAATTGAATTTAATATTTTCCATGTGTTTTTGTAGGAGACCTAAAGGGTCATAAAATTGGATCAAGTTCAAGTGAAGTGAAGATAGTCCAACCCAAATTAGGATTCATCCCAGCTCATCCTATTTCGGATTCGGGTATGGGCTCACAAAGGATCAACTATGACCACAACCCGCTAAGGAAGCTAGAGAAGGAAGCAAGTTGGGTTCATTAGGGCATTCTTCCCTTGGGAGCAACCTTAGCTGCCATCCACCTTCATCACAACCATCTTCTTCATTCGCATCATCCATCCACCGGAAGGAAGTTAAGGGGATTTCCTTTTTTCAATCCGGCCACCTTCCATCCATCGAGGAGTCAAAGGGATTTCCTTCTCCATCATATCATCTCACCGCCTCATCATCTACGGTTTGCATCGAAGTGGGGGATTGCTTCCTTTGTCATACCATTCGTGGAGTTTCGTTTCGCTTCGCATCCACCTTCGGCTAGAGACATAGGGAGAATCATTAGATTTACTCTACTTCTCATTTCTGAGCATAGATTTAATTTTGCATGTCAAGTGTTTGTTTAAATTCCTCTTATAGTTTTGGATGCTGATTGTCACTAGCTTTCTTTTGTTGGCTTGTTGATGCACTTGTTTACTTGGTTGATGCAATTTATTCTTAGCACTTTCGTATTCACAATTTTATTTACAATGTTTAGTATTCTTTTCATTATTTAGATTTAGAACTCAAAACAACCCCCCGTCCAATAAAAAAAAAATCTAAATCCCCAATTGCAATAATCCCTAGGACTACTGTACATCGGCTACAATCGTTGGGAGACGACTCGAGTTGCCCTATACTACTTTAATTAGGGGATTCGGTATTAATTAAGTTGATGTGCTCATTTAGACGACAATCTGAGCCTTACATCAGATGGGCAATGTCAAAGTGTGTCTTAGCCCCCTTCTAACCTATTGTTAATTTTCTCATAGATAGTCAAGTCACTCTGCTCCTACCGAGTCGCCCTACTCTTGCCGACTCCCTCTGCTGAGTCTTCGTATTCCAACTGACTCCTTTTGTTGAGTCTTCCTACTCCTTCTGACTCCATCCGTTGAGTCTTCCTACCTCTACTGACTCCATCTACCGAGTTTTCCTACTCTTGCCGACCCCATCCACCGAGTCTTCCTGCTTCTGTCGACTCTTTCTGTCGAGTTTTCCTGCTCCAGTCGACTCCTTCTATCGAGTCTTTCTGCTTCAGTCGACTCCTTTTGTCAAGTCTTTTTGCTCTTGTCGACTTTTTCTCTCGAGTCTTCCTGCTCCAATCGACTCCTTCTGTTGAGTCTTCCTACTCGAGCCGATTTTTTCTGTCGAATTTTTCTGTTCCTACCAATTCTTTCTATTTAATCATCCATTCTGTCAATTCCTCTAGCTGATCATTATTGTTAATTCACTACAAAAGTCAATCATACCGTATTTCATAAGATTTGACTCACCACATATAAAGACTGAAATAGATACAATAAAAATTTTTTAATTCATATATCAAAATAATATTTAAGATATGGTTCAATTATCATTCAGAAGTCTAAATATCTATTTACATTTGATAGATTGTATTGTTTGGATCTCATTTAGAAATTTTAAATATCCATTTAGATTCGATAATAATTTTTTAAGAAATTATTATAAAATTTTACATGTCGAAATCGTTTATTATAATTTATTTAAAATTTAATGCTCGATAATTTAAATATTGACAAAAAAAAAGTCAACTAGAGATTATTTAGTGGTCTTAACTTTCATAACTTGCACACAATTTAAATTTAAAAGTATTTTTAACATAGGAGAAAATAATAAATTGAAATATTAAATAATAGAAAGTATTTGGTGTAATGCCACGTCAATCTAAGAAGGAGTTTAAAAATTTTACTACCTTAGTAAGAATTCTTTGCCTCCAAAGTATAAGTTGATTTTGAAGAAATAAAATTGTTAAAGTGGATAAAAATTGAATTTTGATGAAATTAAGATAATGTCTTTCTCTATCATAATTAATTATAATTTTTTAATTTATCTATTCATATATAATCATGAATTCATGTGACCAGTAAAATGATAAATTTTATTTTTTATTAAAATAAAACTATTCATGGAACGAATATATCATTTCCCAGATTAATCAAGAACGGATGCTTGATTTTTTTTTTAAAAAAAATCGAAATTGAAATCGTTTGGTCTCCCCACGCATTGTCGTTTGCCACGTCAACTTAGGGTGGAGTTCGTGGTCGAAGTCGTGTTTGTTTGTCCGTCTCACTACCCTTTCTCTTTTGCGATCTTGGCGGTTTGTCAGAGTTTGTGACGGCGACCTCCGTGCCGATGGCGCAATCGGCGACGGCGGCAGCGGCGTCCGTGGTGAATGTAATCAAGGGATGTGATGCTCGTGTGGTCCGGGGGGAGTTTGCAGCGGCGAACGCCATCATCGACGAGCTGTGCGGGCACCTAGCGCAGATCGGAGGGGCCGATGAATACGAGGTGGCCTTCGCTGGCAGCGAGGCCTCAACTCGCAGAGCTCTGCTAAGGGGGATGCGATTGGAGGCGCAGATGCCAGAGGAGTCCGGCGACCCTCCAGAGGAAGAAGCGAACGACGTCGAGAGGATCGCCTCGGAGAAGTTAGAGCCGCACGTAGATGCGATGCGATCGAAGGCAGAAAAGCCGATGTAGCGTGACGGAGCTTCTGGCGGAGGAAGAATCCTCAGGTGGGGAAGGCTGAGGCTACTGACAACGCGGAGGAAGTGGTTTCTGCTGGAGATTTCACCGATCACAAGGCCGTCGAAGACGACAATGAACCTAACGGAGGTGATTGTCGTGCAAGAAGTCCGCCAAGAACCTCCCGCCTCGGTTCCAGAAGGGGGAAGCCGCCGCCGTCTCTGTCTCCTTCGTTGGAAGCGCGAGCTCAAGGATCAACCGACCAACCTAGGGCATCCGCTCTAATGGATGGCTGGGATCACGATTCGTGCGTCGTTCTGATGGGTGGCTGGGATAGCTCAGAAGGGCCGTGGGCCTTGAGACGATAAGAATGCCGTGCTGCTCCGCCGGCGCTTCAGTTTAGCCTCCCAAAAAATGATCACCGCCGCTTGCCTCCGCTGCTCCGTCAACGGCCTCTCCGCCCTTTCCTCCCATTCCCTGCCGCAGAACCACCGCCGTCGACACCCTTCCCGCCGCCACCCTCTTCCCCTTCCCCGCCTCTCCCGTCATCCTCGATCCGGCTCGAAACCATCCTATTTCCCCTCGCTTCCCTCTCCTTCTTCCCCTCGCCGCCCCACATCTCCGCCTCCGCCGCGGCCGCCGCTTCCTACTCCAGCGACGAGGAGGACTATGAAGAACTACTTGAAGAAGAAGAAGAGGAAGAGCAGGAGCAAGTGTTGAGTAAGTCAAGCGCTAACTCAAGATCCGGATCACTTCCGCAGGACGTCGGGCGGCTTTATGTCGGAAACCTACCCTACTCCATGACCGCCGACCAGCTCGCCGAAATCTTCAGAGAGGCCGGCACTGTCGACGCTGTCGAGGTTCCTACTGCGCTTTTCCTGCCTAATTTAGGCATTTGACCTAATCCTTCTTCTCTATGCGGAATCCGCTTCAGGTAGTGTACGATCGGGTCACGGATCGCAGCCGTGGGTTCGCATTCGTGACCATGGCCAGCGTCGGGGAAGCCGAGGAGGCCATCCGAATGTTCGACGGCTCCGTGAGTCGAATTGCAATTTTCTGTTCCTGCTTCTTCATGGTTACTTCTTCTGGATCGATATTGACGCGAATGATGAACGCAGTTAGCGGGCGGCCGGAAGGTGAAGGTGAACTTCCCGGAGGTGCCTAGAGGAGCGGAAAGGGAAGTGCTTGGCCAGAGAATGCGGTCTCGCGGCTACGTCGACAGCCCTCACAAGGTCTACGCCGGCAACCTCGGATGGAATCTCACCTCGCAGGCTCTCAGGGACGCATTCGCTTCCCAGCCTGGTCTGCTGGGCGCTAAGGTCATCTTCGATCGCAACACGGGCCTGTCAAGGGGATTTGGGTTCGTGACCTTCGCGTCCGATGAGGATTGCCAAGCAGCAATTGAAGCTATGAACGCAGTGGTATTGATTCCATGTTCTTTGTATCATCTTTTCTCTTTCATTTTAGTTTGTTGTTGATGATGATGCAGGAGGTTGAAGGTCGACCTCTGCGGCTGAGCGTTGCACAGGGAAGAAGGCCTTCTATCAGTATTTCAGAAGAATCTGGTGGCGAGGAGGAGCATCAAGGAAGTCCTTCGGAGCCGAGTCTGAGCTACTGAGTCGAGGCTGCGTCGTGATATTTACTTAAGGTTGTCGACAAACATGATTCCACTTCTGTTGTAATTGATCTACAATCAAAAGCTGTCGACAAGCTTCTCAAATTTACCATGGAAGATTGAGGTTCTCGAATTTTATTCATATCACTGTTCTAGTTAAATGTCGCAGATGATCAAATCACCGGTCAATGAATCATCCGACAAAGGTGATCCTGCGATCCAACTAAATGAGGGCTTCTTTTCGAGCTTGGACTCCAAGATCCACCTGAGCTGCACTAGCAAAGGTGGTTAGACTGGCATCGGAGAGCCCCGGTAAGCCACTCCGACGTTCTAGTTAGGGTTTCGATGAGGAGCAAGAGATCAAGAACAAGTAAGAACAGTAGTGAGAGAGTTCCAGAAAACGGACCTCTTGCATGGTGGTGAGTTACTCCTTTTATAATTAACCTTAGGGTTTCGTACGTAAAGTCGATTGTTGTACGTCTCGGGCTCCTACACAGTTACCAAAGGGACCTTCATTCTGTCCTCTCTATTGTCAGTTGTAGGTGTAGGGGAAACGTGTAGGCGAATATCGAGTCTGATCTTCCATATCTTTCTTTTGGTAATGCGTGCAAGCCACGAGATTAGAGGGAGGAGCCACGTATAACGACTTAACATGCTTTTAATGCGGGGGCGTAGAAAGGATCGGTGTCAGGAGGAGCCATGCTCATACTACTTGCCGACACATCCTCCTTACAGCAGCAATGCCTAAAGTTAGTATTAGGGAGTCACAGCTGAGGCTAAGACAATTTGATAGAGGTGGAGTGGCCGAGTTTGTATGTGTTAGTGAGGTTGACTCAAAGAAGGCAGTTGAAGTAGGGCTAATCGGCGTAGGCCTAGACGAGAGTCCTCCTTCGCCGAGAGGGGCGGTCTGTCGAGATGTCGGGGGACGAGACGAGAGACCTCCTTTGCCGAGAGAGGTTGTTTGTCGAGATGTCGGGGGACAAGACGCGAGTCCTTTGCCAAGAGAGGTGATTTGCTGAGACGTCGGGGGACGAGATGAGAGTCCTCCTTTGTCGAGAGAGGCGGTTTGTCGACACGTCGAGGGACGAGACGAGAATCCTCCTTTGCCGAGAGGGGCAATTTGCCAAGACGTCGGGGGTGAGACAAGAGTCCTCCTTTGTCGAAAGAGACTATTTGCCAAGATGTCGGGGGACGAGATGAGAGTGGCAATGGTGGGCGGGGACGGAATGAACACCGTGGGTTGAGACGAGACAAAGGCCCGCAGCCACGGGCAACACCTTAGTCTCAACTTTGACTTATGGAGGACTCACGGAAGAGCTACGTTATCCATCTTGACTTCCCGCATCAATTCACTATGCATGTAAGTGCTACAGAGAACCATGGAGCTTTGGCTTTGTCAAGCTTCCTTGTGCTGAACACTGTAGAGTTATATATTGGTCGATGGAAGTGTCATGACCTTTGGAGAGGTTGATAAGACCAATCTAGGTCAAACAAGGTAATCAAGTCAATTAGGCAAGACAATAGAGCCAGTGTGCGGGTCGATCGACTTGGAGGTTAGCTTAGGTGGATTTAGACCTCCTCATCCTTTTCCCAAATCTCCAGACAACAACATTAAAGAGACATTCAGACCGCGACACAAGAACTTTTCACAAAACACAAAGAAGACAGACAGGTCAGATTGTACCATTTCGTAAATTTATTCCATTTTTTCTTGTGTGTGTGTGTGTGTTTGTTATATCATATAAACCCTTTCGACTCCTTGAGCCCTGTGATCCATGTGAGTCCTGCACGGACCCTTGTGACCTACTTAGGGTTATTCTGAGTCCACATGCCCATCCCTGCATGGACCTCTAACTAGTACTACTCGCACGGCCTATCATCTCCCAGAAGAACAGTGTGGATTCTTGAAAAAGCCTCGTGCAGTCGTACAGTGAAGGACTGCAAGTGGCCCTCGCTGTTTGCAGTAAAAGCTAATGGCACTGTGCCATGCACGGAACAGGGCTGTCTGCAGTAAGCCAAGCTTAAATAACCCTTTTGAATTTTACCTTAATTTATTTCATTTTAGGTTAACTCATACTAATGGCAGAGCCAGTCCTATGGAATGAATGTGTCTCACTCATCCTCCTACAAACATTAATCTGGTAGATCGCCTCGGATTCTCTTCTTCCTCCGAGCCCCCCCTCCGTACCTTGCGAGTTGTAAATGCGCCAGCCTGAACAGGCCCAGCGCCGTGCGTGCTTAGAATTGATGTTGACTTTAAATGCGACGATGCATGATGACCTCATGACGCAACCGATCGTACTGTCTTCATGCGCACCAGTACAGACACAGACCTAATTGCCACAGAACACACACTTCAATGGACTTGCTCCTGCTCTGCGTGCCCTCACTGTCACTGCCACGGCCCTGCTCCACCACCTGACTCGCTCCACATGCAAATCCCAGAGCCGATGAGCTTGCGAGCGAGGTTAATTTGGCGTAGTAGCAATAGTAGTATAAAGAAGAAGGGTTGTTGAAGAATCAGTACCAGTTGTAGTCTTTGCTAGCTAGCTCCATACATCGTTCATGGATCCCGCCGGAGGCTTTGATCTCGAGCTGCTCGGCTCCTGGGCCGACTCCCACACCCACCGCGTCCAGCTCGCGCTCAAGCTCAAGGGGTTGCCCTTCGAGTACCGGGAAGAAGACTCCCTCCGCCCTTCCGCCGCCGTACTCCTCCACAACCCCGTCTACGGGAGCCTCCCCGTCCTCCTCCACCGCGGCCGCGCTCTCCTTCACTCCGTCGTCATCCTCCAGTACCTCGACGAGGCGTGGCCCAGCGGGCGCCTTCTCCTCCCCTCCGACCCCTGCGACCGCGCAGCCGTCCGCTTCTGGTCCCACTTCGCGGACGACAAGCTCGCCCCCTCCGTCGCCGCCGTCTTCTCCTCCTGCCCCGGCGACGGCCGGAAGGCCGCCGTCGACCAGGTGCACCAGAACCTGAAGCTTCTAGAGAGAGAGCTCGGCGGCGGTGGCGCGTTCGAGGGGAGGAGGTTCTTCGGCGGCGACGAGATTGGGCTCCTCGACGTCGTCCTCGGCTGCGGCTCCTACTGGCTCGCCGTCTTCGAGGAGGTGATGGAGGTGAAGCTGGTGGACCCGGAGGCGTTCCCGCGCTTCCACGCCTGGCTCAGGGACTTCGAGGAGCAGAGGGAGGTCAAGGAGACGATCCCTCCGATCGACAAGCTGCTCGAGTACGCCACGGCCGTCCGGCAGATGATGCTCGGCGGCACCGGCGCCGACGACGACAATGTTGTGGCTGTCAATTAGTTACGTTCTCTGTTCTTGTTCTGCATGCGCCTTGTTTATGGTAATCAGTGAAGGATCATCGAGCTGAGACAAGTATTCCATTTTGCCCCAAACCTTTTCACTTTTCTCAGGTTTCGACGTTGTGATTCAGCTCTAGATTCATTTAACCGATCGAGTTAATACAAGGGAACAAAATAAAATAGTTTTTGAAACTAATTAATAATAATAGTAGTAATCAAAGACAAAGCCAAGGGTGTTTGAATAATTTGGTATCCTTTGGAGTTGATGAAGCAGTCTGACAGGGTTGGCAGAACGAACGTGGAGGCATGCATGCATGGGCTCAGTGATCATTTGTTGCCTTGTGTTCTTTCACTCTACCTCTGTATATCCACACTTTTGTTATGTTTGTCTATCAATATATGTATGGTTTTTTCAAATAATTAAGTTCCTTCACACTCCAAATCACACTTCAAATAATTTTTGATATCTGACAAAGGCTTTAAGTAGGTGTTTTGTTGATAAGCGTCTAAGTTTGATCACGTTAATCGAGGAGATTAATTGTCGGAAAGTTGAGCTTGAAAGGTGATTAACAGCTAGCCAAGAGTTGTGGATTGTTTACCTTGAAGATGATTTAAGCTTATTGATACGGCGAACACCCAATGGTCGTACCTGACGGTGAAAGTCCTGATTAGGTCAAGAATAGATATGACGTGGAGAAATAAGGTCAAAGACCTAGTCCTTGTTGACTGATGCATTCGATCAATCACATCCTTGTTAACTTGACTTGGTCTTCATATTTCGGTTCGTAAGGGTTCGGTCAGATTAGATCACCCTGTCCCCCCAAGGGCTCAGCTCCCTTTCCAGTTCAGTAGTCCTGATGCTCGAGGGCTCAACCTTATACTGCTTCAGTCAGATTAGATCACCTTGTCCCCCAAAAGTTCAGCTCCCTTTCTAGTTCAGCAATCCTGATGCTCAAGGGCTCAGCCTCATACTGCTTTTGTCAGATTAGACCACCCTGTCCCCCATGAGCTCAGCTCCCTCTGCCGCTCAACAATCTCGCTGTTCAAGGGCTCGGTCTCATACCGGCTCAGCGTCCCTGCTGCTCAAGGGCTCAAGATCATATTGGTTCGGCAACCCTGGATCCCAAGGGCTTAGCTCATCTTTCGGCTCAGCAGTTTTGCTTCTTAAGGGATCAGCCTCTGCTAGTTTGCTCAACCATAACAGGCCACTCCATTAGCTCAGTCACTTCACCCCTTTAGGGTTCCATTACCTAGTTGACCCCTAAGTTAGCTCGGATCTCTCTACCTGTAGACACGACCCCCTCTAACTATCTACGGTGCTAGATGACAATAACACATGCAATCAGGATCAGAAAGGCAAGGACGGTTATTAGGTTGTCAGGCCTCGTTCCCTAGATCCTCGCCTACTTCTTCTCACAGCAAAAAGGTAAGAATAATCCGCATGGCTAAAACAGAAGGTGGTTACGAGGTGGCAGGTCCGGTCCCCTAGATGTCATCTTATGCGCGCATCTGTCAGTAATTTGCAGAGTTGGTCTACTTAATGCACGACATTGGCTCACCTCGAGTCGGATACACGACTCCCTCCATGTGAGTATAAAAACTCCCCTTCAGGTATGAAAACTCTCTCTGGACTCCCGCAATCACTACTATTCATTTTTCTTCTCTTGATCGAGTATTCACTGACTTGAGCGTCGGAGTGGTTTGCTGGGAATCTCCAGCACCTACCTAATCCTCTGTTCAGTTC
Organism: Curcuma longa; assembly: GCF_044706935.1. Taxonomy (NCBI): domain Eukaryota; kingdom Viridiplantae; phylum Streptophyta; class Magnoliopsida; order Zingiberales; family Zingiberaceae; genus Curcuma; species Curcuma longa. The sequence goes on along the minus strand of NC_133877.1, from coordinate 9,753,408 downwards.
TTATTTGCAAATCTCAGCATGTAAAAAGACGGGAACGGTTGAGGTGGCATAATATTGACTGGTGTCTTGACTAGACCCGGCTCGGGTCAACGGGCCGGGTGGCCCGTTGACCCGGTTAGCCGGGCCGAATCGGAACCGACCCGGCAGGATGCCGGGCCGGTTCCGATTCAAGAGGGTGTGAAACCGGCGGGTTGAATCGCCGATTCAAAATTTTAATTTTAATTTTAATTTTTCATTTTCCCGTTGGAACCGGCGGTTCCAACGGCTCCGATCAACTATATCTTCCGACTCATTGGAAGCTCAAGCATTACTCGACGATTGCACCAGAGCCGAAAAAAGAATCCAAGGAATGCAACTTTTAAAAGACGAAGCCGAAGAATTTGATACTGAAGGAACGAATACAATGGGAGGAACGGGAGGAAATGGAAGTGAGTGAGGTAAAAGGGTGAAAATGTAAAAGAACTACGTGGGCTTTGATTCCCTTATACCCTAAGGGGATACGTAGGCAACTTAGTGCAAGCCCTTTTTTTAATAAATTTTAAATTTTTTAAAATCTCGAACCGTCGCAACCGTGAACCGGCGGTTCCGAACCGTGAACCGTAACCGTCTTGGGCGGTTAAGGTTAAGGGTCAACCTGCCATGAACCGTCGAACCGGCGGTTCCGAACCGTCGAACCGTCAGTTCTGAACCGTGAGCGGGTCTAGTCTTGAGCGTCGTCAGAATCTAATCGGAACACTTATGTATATATTTGGGTTTATTTAGATGATTCAAGTTTGACGATCATCAAATCATCATGGAGACCAAAGGTTTGTTATGTGTATTTGAGTTTATTTAAGGTAGACTATTATTGTAAGGATCGAATGAATGAAGCTTCCACACTTACACGTGTGTAGAAGAAGAGTATGCATTGTAGTAAACGGTAGCTTTTCAATTTATCTTTTTATAGATGGTTGTGCCATGTGAGACCGCTAAGATAACAGATTCTATTTTTTTTTTAAAAAAAAAAGTGTAGAAGAAGAGTATTATCTAGACAGTTATTTCAGGATTATAGTTTATCATGAATTAGTCATTTAGGAGTTAGATTGTCTATAAACTTAGGTTGTTAGATCTTGAAAGTCAACCCTTGTGAAGAGTAGTTAGTCGATGGAAGAAAATATTATGTTTGAAGGTTGGTAATTGACAAAGATGACAAATTCTAGATATTCCCAATTCCATAGCATTGAAAGGTCAATTTTGATCATTTTTAGTATCAAAACTCACATAAAAAAGAATCTAGCTCGATGGAGAGTGAGTCAAACTCAGGTGAGACACTAGCAACTCGTCGAAGGTGGTTGAAGTTGAGATTTGATTTAAGCATTTCAGGAATTATTAAATGAGGTTTTGGTGCCTCATATTATTTCTATCAATTTATAGAGGTATTGAATGGATTGGGATAAGACAAGATCATACTTAATTTATTACCTCGTTATTTTGTTGGATTAATTGTCTCTTTTACTTGGCTTTCAATTTATAGAGTCTGCAAATGATGTCTTGTTCAATCCAAACAAGTTTAACGAAAGAATGAATCCCACTGCAGTGCTGACATCTGTGAAGAACAAATACAGCAAGACCAACAAGTTTCAAACCTTTTGAATCTGCTTTTATCAGCTACGTTAAATTATTGTCTTAGTGCCTTGAGAAAGATGCATAATAAAGACTAGAAGATAATACAAAAAATGAGAGAAAGCATGTGTTCTCCCTCTTCATCAATCCAAGGAGGAGACAAGTCAAGTATGCAGACTTCTTTCTCCACTAATAAATTGTCCTTGCAAGCAAAACAAAAGTCCACCAATGGAAAAAAGATGGCACAGGTCATTGTTTCTTGCAAGATGAAGAACTAAAGTTGGGGACAGAGAAGTCAAAGAAAGGGGCTGCAAATTAATGGTGGTGGTGAGTGTAACAAGGACATTGGAAGAGGTGGAGAAGAACAAGTGGGGACAAATGGGAACCCTGCTCAGACCCTTGCAGTATTTTAATCCATTAATTTATCAGAAGGTTGATGTATCAATCTCAAATGGGGATTTGAGGGTGGGTTTGTTCAGTTTTTTGATCAAACAAACTTGTTCATGTGAAAAAAGAGGAAAGACCACAAGGAGGAAAGGCTTCACCTTTTAGCTGGAAACAAATGGGTGAGTGGCTTCTTTATTGCATCACTGTTTTCTCCACCAAACAACTAATTTAACTTGAGGACCAGGTTTGCCCAAGACAAAAGCACTCAGCAAACAAGGAATGGCACATTAATGCATTCAATGAATCCAGGAGAAGACATGAAAGGAGGTCATAATGAAGGAAAATTGGTTGCAAAGGAATCATGAAATACTGCAACAGAGAAAACTGGCACTAGCTAGCTACCTTATTTATGAAACAAAATGAACTCATTTAACTTCAGGCTAATGATAGCGTGATATCAGAATCTTGTAATGTCGACAAGGAAAATTTTGGGGTTGAATTAGCAAATGTGTTAAAGCATGTACATACATTTTCTCAACAGCAGGCTGCAGATCTTCTGAGAAGGAGAAGAATGGTTTGTTGCCATAGTTGACAGAACTAGTTTCGCCTATTTGCCCAATTCCTAGTTTGGTTTCTGAATTTCTGAATAGGCTGCCTGTTGATGTGAGCTTGTTTTGGTAGATCTTGCAACTCCATCACTTGTATTGTTCTTTGTTTTTTCGCTGCATCAAATGAAACATGTGATAGCCATCAGACCTGGCTTTCCAAAGCAAAATAGCCTCGTAGATGCGAATAAGTCGAGAGAAACAGATTGAATCAGCAAGTTAACAAACCATTTTCTGCTTGCTGATAACCTTCATGAAGCTTGCGCTTTGCAGCTTCAAGCTTAGCCCGCACAGATGCTTCCTCGGAGCATTTTGATCTCTAAATGAAATTGAGGTGTTTAGAAAATCCAAGCTCCTTTGAACAAGCATAGTTTCATGGTTTTATTTTTCTAAATGTTCAGATGAACTTACATCTTGTGGAATCATTGGCAGCTTTCTTTGAAGTTTAGCAGTATCCTGTGGCAGTTTAGTTTTCGTCTCAGCGTATATTTGTTGCTCAGAGGTAAACCTCATCGGTCTGCCAGTTCCAGATTCTGCACTCAAAGGCTTGGTTTCCTTGCTTAGAATGTTTTGTGAGTTTGATTGCTCTATAGAGAATCTTTGTGGCCTTGATTGCTTCATCTCATTATCATATCTTCTCGAATGAAGCTTTTCTTCTGAAACGGCCAACTTTTGTGCTTCCTGCTTCATCGACTCTACTCTTTCATCTCGAACAGATTGTTTCTGCATCCACTTTTCATGATTTTCTTTTTGGTTCCTTCGAGTTTCCCATTGCTTGTCAAAGTCCCTACTGTTTCTAAGATCTGCAGCAAATCGCAGCAAGATGGTATTAGTAATCTAGGTAACTTGATAATGAGAAACCAGAAAGTGGAACCTGGCTACTTACTTCCGTCATCGTCCATTCCATCAAAGAACTTCAAAACCAAATGGTGGGCAAACACATCAAAGAGAGCCGGATCAGTAAATCACAATGATAAAAGTTTAAGCAGATGCTACAAAATATAAAATCTTATACCGCAGAAAGCTGGATGGAGGTAGTCTGAGCAGCAAATAGAGCTCCCTCGTCTAATGGAGGAGAAGGAAGCCCTTCTTCTTCTTCAAACTCACCAGAATGAAGTGAATGCACAGAGTTCTCTGTAAATTACAAGTTCTTAGCTATGTTAGACGATAAGAGGCCAAAAATGGCCCTTAAGGCCACCAGAGAGGAACATGGCATACCAGCAATGGCAGCAGTAGCACTGACCCATTCGTCAACTAAAACCTTCCAACCACTGCCCAAAAATAAAAAACCAAATTGATCAGAAAAGCCTCAATGCATCCGACAAAATTCTCTTAACTTGGAAATTGTTAGCATGCTATCTCTCTTTAACCGTTTCCGAATCACTCAATGCACACCTAAAAGGAATTAATAGAGGCAAAATGATGTCCAAGTTAAGGAAAGTTGAAGCAATGAAGAAAACAGTTTCTTAGACTGGAAAATTTCTCCAATAAGCTAAGCTGCAAATGTGTTACAAGCTAAAATTGAGCTATAACTAGTGAGAACTTTCACGTACATCGCAAATATTATCCAGTAACTATCAAACTAAATTGAAGTTTAAACAAGACTAAATTTGAGAAACATGTCTGATATGAAGGTCACTGCATAAATTTTCCAATTTGTCTACCCAATATGTATTGTGACGATTGACAAAGTAAAAGAAACTTACTCGATGAGAGTTCGCACAAGGTGTCGAATTTGCTTCGAAGCATGTTTTCGCAAGACATTAACAGCCTTTCCAATCTCGGTGGCCTGTGTTCCAAAAGAAAAGTTAGAGAAGATTCATCAATTCAGCTTCAGATGTATCTGACTCGTGAGAGAAAAGGGATCCAGATGAAGCAAATAGCACACTGAATCAGCACCTTGAGGACGTCGACGGTGAGCTCCATGAGTTGCAGCCGCCTCAACGACTCGAGCAAGACGTTATCAGACTGCAAAAGGAGACCCAGACCATGAGAAAGGTTGAGTTTTTAATGCAGTAGAAGAGGGCAGGAGCGAACCTCATCATGGTGATTGGAGAGGACCTCCTTTATGCGCAGGACCTCTTCGAGGGTTTGGCCCTCCTCCTCGATCTCTTCGGTGAGCGCCTCCGCCTCGTCGAAGGTGTAGTTGCTGACGACGCGATGGGAGAACTCGGGGCCGTCGTTGCAGCTATCGACCTTGCTATCCTTTTCTGCGCCCGCAACCCTCTTCACGCTGCCGTGCCCTTCCTCCGCCTCGGCCCCTTGCGGCTCGACGCGATCGCAGGCGAAGCACCGCGGGAGCAGCGCGATGAAGAACTTCTCCACGATCCGGTCGCGCCTGCTCCGCAGCTCCTCGGGGTAGTCGGAGGCGGCGACGAGGATCGCGTGCTCGATCACGTCGAAGATGTCGGAGTCGGCGCTGCGGAAAAACTTCCGCCAGTAGTCAACTGACCCGGAGGAGCTCGCCATGCGGCGTCGTCAGTGGAGGAATTCAAAGTCGCCAAATCCGCAGCAAAAAGACCTTAAAAAATCGAATCTTGGACACCGATCCCGCGTCCGGCGACCGGAATCGCTCGAATGCCACAAATCTTTTCGCCGATCAACAGCTGCTTAAATTTTTGTCCATGTAGCAAGAAGAAGAACCGATTTTTTTCCTTAAAAGAAACAAAAACACAAAAGCCCAATCTTTTTGTCACTCATCCACGGATGAGTCCGATGTATCACAACCCCAAACTGTAAAATTTCTCAAGGAGAAAAATTCCGATCGCCTGTGTAGCTCGATCGCCGCGGGGGGTGGTGCCTTTTACTCGTAAACTCGAGGAGTGATGATTATCAGGAAGCCCCGCACTTATCCGGATCCCCTTCACCACCCCTCCCCCTACTCTCTCTCTCTCTTCTCCTCGCTTTGCCACGCGACCACAACCTCTAAATTGGGTAGATGAATCGTCCAAGGAGTCGCTCGCTCTCTCTCTCTCTCTCTCTCTCTCTCTCTCTCAGCGAGATGGATCGAGTCCAAGCCGCACCTTCAGCCCGCGTTTTGCAGTAAAAAGTCCAACCTTTTCCCGCCGCCCCGTAGGAAAAGCTTGACGCAGTCCGCTGGACACGAGGACCAGATTTACTGCTAAATCATGGATTATAAAACGGCTAATTAATAAAGTTATTATTTATATATATATATGAATTAATCATCTCCCAAATTAATTGATTCGAAAAATTAATATCTGAATTTTAAAAAATAAATTTTAAAATCAATATGAATGTGACTTTAACAGATTGTTGTTATTATTTAAATAAACAATAAAATTAGTTAAAAGGTCCATACCACTGAAATAAATTTTAAAAAAAAAATTTTAAAAATCAAATTATGCAAATGATAATAGAAGGATAAGGATTAAGGAGCCGTGGGCCCCATGTGACGGCTGGCAGTGCCGAGTGGGGTCCTTTTTTTTTGACTCGAAGGCGGAACAAATTCGAGACCCGTGAACGTCTCCGCGGAAGTTGATCCAACGGTAAGGTCGCCGCTAGACTCGATCTGACGGTGACAGTGAGAGTTTTAAGTTTTACTTAGCCTGAGATTGTAGGAGATCAGGGCGGTCATTTCCCGTTCCGTTCGCCCCGGGTCGCCGCGTAAGTCGGCAGAAGACCGAACGCCCGCGCGATGCCGTAACCCCCCTGTGAGGTTACCGCAACACTACGATGCGACTTCTTTTTAAAAAATATTTTAGTCATGAAAAATTAAAAAAATTCTAATCAGAAAAATATATATATATATAACAACACTTTTAGATAAAAAAAATATTTTTAAAAAATATTAAAAAGGCAATAATTGATTTTTAACGCAACTTGATAAAATATTCAACCGTTGAATATTGACCGGCAGTTAAAAGAAGTGAACGAACTATATTTCCTCTCACCAAACCTATTTTGAAAGTGAGTTTGCTTGATCGGCAATTTATCATAAAAGTACTCGATTTTAAAAAAATGTATATTTTTAAAAATTTATTTTCCCTCTTTTGTAAAAAAATAAAATAAAATCACAGCCGTTGTCTATTATTGGTCACGATTTCATGGACGATCTTGATCTCTCGGAGCTAGACGAGAGTTTGCAGCGGCCTCAAGCTCCCTTGGTGAGCACGTTGTTGCCGTGTTCATAATCTTAAAATTAACGACTGAAATTGATGTTTTTAATAAATAAATATAAAAGTCAAGTAAGTATTTTATTTGAAATTGATATCTAATACGATAAATTGGCGTTGTTTAATTGCTGTGCCTCATTTAAAACGCAAGGGTTTGACTCTTTCCTTCCTTCCTTCCTTCCTCCCCACGCTGCGCCTGCACTGCCTTCGTGCATCGTCTGCCGCTCAACTAACAAGCGTGCATCACATGGCAATGCGTAGCGCTGGCTGAGCGCGAGGTGTTCGACGTTTTGCGTCAATGGAGAAAAACGGAGGAAAGGAAAACATGCACGCCATGCGATTAATGGGTGGACCACGTATCTATGGGCATCGGGAAGGCACACAAAATGCATGCATGTTCCTTTGTACTATATTTTTTAACTTAGTTCTGGATTAAATAATTAGTTGTATAAGTTTTTAGACTAGTCCTGTGATCTATTAATTGTTTGCAGATTTAGGGAATTATTGAAAATGTTCGTGACGTTTAATGAATACCCAAATTTAGTTTCTTGGGGAAGGATGTGTCCATTTTGATGACAATAAAAATATTAGAAGCTTTTAATATTAAAAAAATTAATTTTTTTATATATAAGAATATTATATTGGGCATGTGAGCACCAAATGTAAAAAACATATATATTTTTTTATTTTATTTTTTAAATTAAATAATTTTAAGAATAAATCTCGCAAAATTTCTAAATTTTGTAAGATGCCTTCTAAATTTCTAATTAATATTTATGGATAAAAATTTTTTTAAAAAATGATACACTACATGAAAATATAGTATAATACACTATACTACATGAATGTGAAACCCAAATCTATAGTGTATCATACTGCATTTTTATGTAGTGTATCATTTCTTAAATTTTAAATTATTCATAAATAATATGTACAAACAAAACTTGTAAACTATATTTATTACAAGTTTGTAAACATAACTTTATTAAACTCATTAATCAAATAAATAAACTTCAAAATATAAAAATTGTAATCAATCAATTTCAAATTAAAATTTTAATAATATATAAATAGATTTTTTTGGCCTAGCAAGATATCATTTTTATGTTTATATAAATTTTCTATATAAAGCATTTGGTTCAAGAGTAATCTTCCAAGATCCTAATCATTAACTAACAACATTCATTAACTAACATTAGTCCTTCCAAGACCCTAATCATTAACTGAAATTGCAGGAGAGAGTGCTACCTTAGGCCATTCAAACCACCAATTTTAAAGTCTTCTCGAGATCTTGTAAGCTACATATTTTCCTGTACTGCTGCATCAATTTCTTCGACATGTTCGAGCAGAACTTTCCACTGTACATAAAAATGATAATGCCCAAGTTAAAAAAAAAAACATAAACACAAATTAGAAGAGAGTAGCTTGCTAATTGAGATCCATCAGGTTGGTGCTTACCTGATCCATTGGCAGCGATATACCTGAAGAACATAAACATCAAACTGCGATCAGCCGGGACACAACAGAACAAATATATGCAATCAAGTTTTGAGGGTAAATCTTCTTCCCAGTGTCCGATATGCTTTGTACATGGAGCAGGTACATAAAATGCAATTTAAACTCGCACAAAAGAAAAAAAAAACACAATAAACCAATAATAACTGTTGTTTTTCACATCATTTTATGTGGAGATAATAAAGTCAAGATAGCAGAAGAGAGAAACAGATATGGTGCATCAATTTTATGCTTCCACTCACCCCATCCAAGTTTTGGGGAAGAGCAAGTTGATAAACTCCAAGGCAAGTAGATACAAATATTGATTAGGGCAGGTCAAATGATCATCCTTAGTTATTTATTGAACTAAGTGTTCATGCCACATCAGGATTAATGGATGTGATCTATTGTTTGTTTGCCCAATTTTGGATATGCAAAGAATTCTCCTCGTCATGGTTGACGATAGGTGATAAGGTGTAGGCAAAAAACCAACAAGAGGTGCCTATTCAAAGATATGCACTATTATCCCAAAGGATCACCAACTGTCCCGAGCATTTACAACAGATTTTCAATTAATGTTCGGTTTAAATTAATTAATTTTCTTTATTTAAAAAGTTTGTGTAGTGAGTGATTGAACAGGTGTACTATCCTCACTTGTACAAGAATGTGTAGGTAGAAAAAGTTCGTGACATGTAATTTATAAGAAAGCATCTCTATATAATCTTTTCTTTAGTGTAGAATTGGAAAATCTTTCATCCAAAACAAATTACACAGAAATGTAGACTTATCATCAAACAAGCTCTTCTTTCCTATTCAGAAATTAGGCAGAAATAAAGCAGTCTTGTGTCTTCGAAGAGATGCTTCATGGCTCACAAATGGAAAGAATGGACAACTCAAAAGAGAAGGATTCCACTGTCAATTCAGTTAATAGAAAATGGTTCTATTTTCTTGCAATTTCTGAAAGGAAGAAATGGCGCATTCAAAGAAGCAACTTAGTGGCATGCAAGTCTAACGGACTGTCAAAAACCCATTCTTCTATTTTGGCCAACCAATCAAGAATTGCAATCAAGTCTAACCGACTGTTAAAACTAGCTTCAAACTTAATTCTAGTGGCATCTCTTAACTCATGTCTAGTTAACGGCTTTAGGAAAGGAATCTTCTCTAAGCATAAGATGATGATCATCATGCAGGTTATGCCTAGGTGAGACTTGTGAGCTTACATTAGATACATGATCTAGCATGCTAAAATTGTTTTCATCTGCTAGTTGATTGAACATTGGCATAACAAATTTTTTAAATCATTCTAGCTTATCAGCTCTAGTTTTTAAGGCGTGACAATTCCTAGATCCTCACATCTATTATTTATGTCTCATAGTGGTATTACATCCCATCAATAAGAGTGACAAGTATGGATATGCAGGTAAAGTAGAAAACAAATAAGAGACTGCATAAATGTTGCTTTTCAGTAAGGTAAAGTTTTAACTAAGAAAGAATGATAAACAAGTAGGATGCTAGGTAAATGAAATTTTTGTTTACTAGGGTGGAGGGTTTCTAAGAAAAATTAGGTACATGGAAAAGAATTGGCTAAACCAACATGAATTAAACAAAATTATTTTTTAAAGGCGAGAAACAAACTTATCAAGGTTATATCAATCTAATTTGATGATGAAAATGGATACATGAAAATCTCAATCAAGTTGTGTGATGTTTGTGTTGGACCTGATCCAAGCTTTAAAGAAGATGAGAACAAGGTGGCCTGATTATTGTAGCAGGTGGGGATTTTATAGGATTTATTATAGCTACAGTAACTTCTTTAAATTGCTGTAGAGGACCAACATAGGATTTGGTCACAAGTTGAGGGGCTATATATATATATATATATATATATATATATATATATATATATATATATATATATATATATATAGCAGTGTGCAGTGTTGTGTGGGTTTTAATGAGCAATTTTGCACAGGCATTGGTGCTCAAGGCTTGCATGGTGCATAGAGCAATGGTGCACTGAGCTCGTGTGTATAGCATCTAGTAGTGCAGGGATGTGGATCTGCTGCAAGGTGTCAATGACATCATGCACAGGTAGTGGAATGAGCAGGCAGAGGAGATGAGGCAGATAGTTGGCTCCTGGAAAAATCACAGTGGTCAAACGGCAGCAAAGCAAGCTCCAATGCCCATAGGGGGCAGCCTTATGCAAGTGTGGTAGAGCCAAGAGTACAGGTTGGTGCTAGTGGACACGAAACAGCAGGTTGGTGTGGGTTGAGTGGTTGACGATATGGAAAAAGGAATATAACTAATTCTTCTGCTTAAAATAGAATAGAAAGGAAGTGCTGATGATATTCTCACAAAAATGGAGGGGAGAGAGGGAATGTACGTGTCAACTCCAAGCCAGGGTTGAACTCTAGTACTACTTGATGCATAGCGAGAAAAAATTTCAAGCTGAGAAAACTCACAGAGAATTTTATTAAAATTCCAAAATGAATCACATTCAAAGTCCAAAGCCCCTTTCATAAAACAAAAAGGAGAACTTCTCCTAAAACTAGGTCAAATTTAGAACATAATACAGAGTTTGGACAAACTTTCAAAACTTTGAAATATTTTTTACAATAGAAATTATCAACAACAAAATTATCTATTGTATTACCTGCACATCTAAAATTAAAGGCATGACATCCATTAAACCACACATACATAAATTGACACACAACTACAAAGTTACAACTTGTACAAAGAAAGAAAAGGTTAGTTGATTCAAAATAAAAAACAAAACAAAACAAAAAAAAAAAATCCTCATGCATGATGTGGTTAACCAATATGCATACTACTCAACCTACGAGCTTGTTCTCAATATAATCCAATAGGTACTGACAGTTTTGATATGGTGAACTAACCATCCCATGCCTTATGTTTGATAGGTTACCAATAATGCTAACTTGTTTGGAAAAGATTCTTAGAGGATATCATTTATGTAAAAGGAACAATAACTTGTTTTCAAATCAACTATAATATTCTTGTGTTGAGAGAAGCTTCTTCAAAAGTACTTAAAAGAGTAAAATCAAAGTTAATGACTTAAGAAACTCTCTTCACCCTCCTTATTTCTCAAGTTGGAGGGGTAAGAAACTGCATAGGATGAAGGAAAAGTGAAGGGGATGGATCACCTTTTTCATTAAAAGTTCCTTCCAAACAACGGATACACATCCTTTCCCCCTTGCGTTCCTTCACTCCTAACTCTTATCCTCACAGCCTATAGTTTGTATTATTTATCAATTATACGAAAGAGTACATCAAAATTATGGATTGGGATTAAAACTCCATTCTTAAGAAGAGGGAGGGAGCAAATCCAGTATCGATCCCATCACCTACTCAGAGCCTTCCGTATAAATAAAGAATGAAAAGCTTCGAAACGAGTCAGTTAGTTCGAGAGAGCGGACCTTTCTTCCCAGGCAATTCCTTGCCGTCTTTCGCATAGAACTCTCTGATGTCAACCACGACGTTCCCCTGCCACTGCCGCACCGAAACCTTCCGATTCTTTGAAATCTACAAGTGGAACCCCAAGAAATCCATGACATCGCGGCATCTAGGGTTTTAAGCAGCGAAGGATCATACCTGACACACGGTGATGCCATCGACTACCCCGCCGTCGTCGGAATCCCTCTTAGGGAACTTCCTGGAGTGGGGAGCTTCATCGAAGTCTTCATCGGTGGTCTTCCTCTTCCAACCTTTCTTCCACATACCTCCACTCCCACTGCTCTTCGCCTCTTCCTTCCTCACCCCTAATTTGATGCGATTGCAATATATATTTTGCAATTTGATCTATAAAGTATTGCCTATTAATATTATAACATAAATTTAGTAAATAGTTCGAAATGTTAATGTAAAAATAAAATATAAAAGTTTCTTAAAACTTTTTACAATTGCTCAAAGGGTAACTTTAAAATTTCAAAATATCCAAAAGACACCAGATTTTCAGAATTGGTAAAAGACATACCTATTTTTCAGCAATGATACATTACATAAAAATACAATATAAAAATGTAATATAATATACTATAAATCTAGATCTCACATCCATACAGTAGATCTCACATCATACAGTGTAGTGTGTCATGTTACATTTTCATATTGTGTTTTCATTTAGTGTATCATTTTTTTTCCCAATATACCTCTCCTATACATAGTTCATCCATTATCTTTTTCTAAAGCATTTCATAAAAAATTAAAATTAATTTTATATTCGAATCCATATAAATATCTCTCTTCTCGTATGGAGGTCAAGGTAAAAAAATAAAAATTTGATTATATTATTAAGAACTTTCATATAAAAGATACGTTAATGACTCTAATTTATATTTTTTAAAATTTAATTATTAAATTCAAGATAAGTCTCTAAATTTATCTATTTTATTTTTAATTTTAATAAAAAAAACAAAAAATAAAAAGGAGGTTAATAAAAAGTTTAAAAGTTAAAAACATTTTTTTTTCTATTTATATCTAACAACAAAAGAATAAAAAAATTAAAATTTTAGTTATTTTATTAAAGGTTTTCATTAAAAAAATGATGGATGATCTTAAAATTTTAAAATTTATATTAAATTAATAGTATTCACTCTAAATAATCATGTGTAGGAAGAATATTACACTATAATATTGAATTTTCAAATTCAACACTACATATAGTGGTACTACCATTAATCTTCAGAAATCAACACTAATATCTATGTCAATTGACACACGATTATAATTTTATTTACTAGTCTCAAACTAAAATTGCACACTATATATATAACTCCTATATATTCAATATTTCCATCTCATTATAAGTTTTCAAAAATCTAAATCATCTAGGTCTATCAATGAATTTCGATCAAAATCCATTGATAGATATAGAGAGTTCTAATCGGACTCATTCCAACTCTCGTAGGTTTTTGTAGTGCCTAGGAGTCCAAATGTGTCTTTGTTATCATCGTAAATTATTCCCAACGTTGCTCAAAAAGTTTAGAAAGTTTCAATCTTCATGCCAATTGACACAGGTTCATAATTTCTTGTATAACATTCAGGCTCAAGTTTTCTTACCAAATCTACCTTCTATATAATACCCTCTTCCTTTACATGTCAAATTTTTAAAAATTCAAATTTCTCTTTCGATCAAAACTAACTGATAGATCTATTCCAACTCCTATGGAATTCTGTAGTTCACCAAAGTTCAAATGTGCAACCTCCTTTATTGTTTCATAACCTTCCCAATACTGATCAAAAGAATTTTAAACTTTTAGAATATTGTGATGTCGGTATAAGAAGATTAGCACCACATATCTTCAAAAACCAATACTATCGTGTATGAGAAGAACAAACACTGTGGTATCGATTTTGGAAGACCAACATCACAGTGATGCTAATCTTCAAAAATCAACACCACAATATTTATTTTTCTCATAGACAGTGGTACTGGTTTCTGATGATCAGCACTATTGTGGTGTTAATCTTCTTATATAAGTACGATAGTGTTCTGAAAGTTTAAAATCCTTTTAATTACTAATTTGAAGATCTTGAAACAATAAATGAGGGTACATTTAGATTCCAATAGACTACAGAAACTCACAATTTAATTAGAGTTCTTTAGGTCTATTAACGAATTTTAATCGAAATCTATTGATCGACTTAAGGGATTTGAATTTTTAAAAATTGACATGTAATAGAAGAGGGTAGTGCAATGAATGTATTTATGATATCCATGACTAGTTTTGACATCCCTACAATAAATTATAAGTAAAAATTAATTAATAAAAAAAGATAATTTCTCCATGCCTCCGAAAAAACATTAACCAATATTTTTTGCCCTTGAAACTAATTTGTTATAGGTTCACCTTGTAATTTATTATAGATTTTTGAATGAGCTTCAATTTGATAGGTTGTGTGTCCCGTGATTTAATCTGAGTCAAAAGTCATGTTCTCCAAAAAATTGCTCTATTATTCTACATCAATTAATGACTTCAAGCTGATAGCTATGGACATATATAGATTCCAGAATACTTCAAAAATCCACAGGTACTGGAATAGACCTGATCGGAGCTCTCTAAGTCCATCAATAAGTTTTAATCGAAATTCATTGATCGACCTAAGGAATTTGGTTTTTAAAAAATTGACATGTAATGGAAGAGGATAATATGTAAAATGTAGATATGGTAAAAAAAATAAATCTGAGCCTGAGTCTCCTATAAAATATTATGGGTATGTACCAATTAGCACAAAGTTTAAAATTTTCTAAACCTTTTGAGTAATGTGGGAATACTTTACAATAATAATATAGGACACATTTGGATTCCTAGGTACTCTAGAAACCTACAGGAGTTGAAATGGATCGGATCAGAGCTCTTTAAGTTCATCAATGATTTTAATCGAAACTCATTATTAGACTTAGATAACTTAGATTTATAAAAGCTTATAATGATGAGATTGAAATGTCGAGTGTGTATGAAGTATATATAGTGTGCAATTCTAATTTTGAAATTTATAGGTGAAGTTATGATCGTGTGCCAACTAATATAAATATTGATGTTAATTTTTGAAGATCAGATTGGTCTTCAAAAATCAACACTGGTCTTCCGAAATAACACCATAGTATTTATTCTTCTCATACACTATAATATTGATTTTCAAAGATCATCACTATTATATGGCCACATACACTATAATATTGATTTTCAAAGATTATCACTAAAATTTTTAAAAATAATTTTAATTATTGTCAGGAAGGCTCTGAAATTCATTCTCACAGCTCACATACAAACTGACTCTTGTATGCTAAGATTACTCAGAACCGTTCGATGGCCATCAAATGGTCGATCAAATACCACAGCGGATTCGGGTCTCAGTTGACGACCCCCGGACCCATCGCCGGTGGACCACCGGGCAGCGCGACGATCGGGTCCAAGTCCGCGAAAACCCAGCCATCGGCCGGTCCAGTCGCAGTGTCCTGCTCGAGCCGGTTCAGCAAGCACGCCGACACGTCCAGCTGCGTCGGAACGAAGCCACTCCCCTGGACGGCGGGAAGCGGCGGATCCTGGGCCCGAGTCCCCTCCGTACCGCCGCGGACATCGACGCCGGTCACCTGCTGGACCATCTGGAGAAAGTTGGCCGGGTCGGCGGCGATGTAGGTGGTCGGCGACCGCTTGCACGCCCGCGGCTTCCGCTTCTTCCCGATCCGCCCGGAGGGCGGGTGGTCACGTAGGCGGAGCGGCGGGCTGCCAGCGAGGGGGAGCGGGAGAAGGAAGGGGGAGGAGGAGAGGAAACCGGGCGGCGAGGAGGCGACGGCGGAGGATGGGCCGGAGAGGAGGGGCAACCCTGTGGCGCCGGCGAGGGCGTCGTTCTCGATGCAGGCGTAGATCGATGGGAGGAGACCCTCCGCCATGGCTTCGTCGGCGGTTGGTGGCTGCTTCTGGATTCCAATAACTCGAGTAGGAAGGAGACGGAGAGCATCTTATAGTTGTTGCTCTGTTTACTATAGAGGAGTGGAAAGGGCGGATAGTCCATTGTTTACTAGATGGCGTTTACTAGAGGGAGAATTAGTCAAATTAAATGTGAATTATTTTTGACATAAACCTAATTATTAATATCATTAATTAAAAGGATGTCTTTTTAAAAAAATTAAAATAATACAATTTGCATTATTTATTTATTTGCAGTTGACCTTTATCAACAAACACTCGAACAACTTGCTCTTCTGTGAGTTGACTTTTCCAGACCTACTCCACCCGCCAACTTCCAACTCGTCCTGTTTAAGGTGCTGCAATGCAATCGGATTAAGTCAACCCTTGCACGTCTCCATCTCAAGGTAGGGGTGGGGCCCCTGGAATTGAACTCCTAATGCATGGCTGGCAGTGGTTTTTGACTTTGGAACATCAGGGCCGAGTGGTCCTGTTTGACTTTTTAAGCTTCTGGAAAGTCAGACGAAGGTCAATGACTTGAGTTGCCATATCGATCTAGCACAAACCATGCTGTTTCAGGAAACCACTTGATCAAAACTGACCCGAGTTTGCTTCTGTTCCTTAATCAATGATAACGGACCAAGGAGTTTGGTCTTTGAGTGTCGGTGCGTATAGCTTGTTCTTTCTTGCGTCTACCGTGACTACTACCATCATTATATCGTCTAGATGTACACTTACCTCGTGCGAAGTTATATGAATTAAAGATAATCAACCACCGCGATTAGTAGGTTTACAAGTATGAATAACAATGCTAGATTTAAAAGGAGTTTGGCTAGCTAGAGATAGAGAGTTTAAATTTGTTTAAAGGTATTATTAGAAAAGTATAGATTTTTCTTTCTTACCTAAATATGATTATATAATAATTTTAATTAAAATTATCACGTAATTTCTCAATGTAGCTTTTTAGAGTTATTTGAACATTTTATGAACGTATGAATAGATTTTAATAGTATTTTAGAGAATATTTATACATTTCAATTCAAAATTAAATAGAAAATAACCATATATAATTTTGGAGAACATGCTTATTTTTAAAATTATTTGAATAAGCGAACTTTAATAACCTTTTATAATATATCAATATATTTAAATGTAAATTTTAAATAGAAAATAATCATTTAATTAAAATTATTACATGATTAATTTATAATTATTCGGATGCTTTAAAAGTACAAATAAAATTTTAAAGTATATTTATTTATTCAGATAAAAGTTATCAATTTTAACCAAAATTATTATATATGAATGATCAAAATTATCAAAAAAATTATCACTTTGATTTCTTATGTTTAATTATATATTTTAAAAATTATAACTAATATTTTTTACATTTTTTTAAGATTTAAAATTTAGGGTATAATTTTTATGTCAAAGTAAATAAAAATTAAAGGAATCAAAAATTTAATTTGAGATATCATTTCGGGTTAAATTTGATGATCATTAATTGGAGTTAACGTGACCGTGTTATAACCACTGGCTAAATAAAAATATATAAATATGGGGTGGGCCAATGATTAATCCCGATTGCACATGAACGTATTAAAACATTAATATTCATGTGCCACATCATTTTTTTCTCTCTCTTAAGATGTTAGAATTAACGTCCATTAATGCAGCGTTGCGGTTGCTCTCATGTATGAGTTGATATACTGTACATCGTTAAATACCTAATATAAATTATTATTTTTAAAATTTTTACTCTTTTAATTTAAATATTATATGTTAAATCCTAAATCAAAATAAATTTAAAAATAAAATTTTATATTAAATGCTCACTTTCGTGTATCTTATCATTTTTGTGTATATAAAAGCCCATTCAAACCTTTAAAAGGGAATGAATATGTTTTTAAAGAAATTATGACAAATTACCGGTTCCTCATTAATAGAATAATCCTTGGCCATTTAATATTTAATACTAGATTTTATCTAACCATAAATATGTATTAATTTATATACAATAGTTCTTAAAATTTGGGAGAACTGTTAGGGCTTCAACGAGCTAAAATTTATGGATTAATAGCCCGAGGATCCAACAGGTGGAAGAAAATTTTTTTTAAGAGATTTTAAAGATTTTACATAGCGGAAGATTTCGACATATAAACATAGCACATAAATCATTAACTTAAATGATTTACTTAGTTCATAATCCGGCTGCTATGTCCAAGGTTAGATTTAGTATTTTATCACCTCTATTAATTTTCTCTTTTTCGAATCAAATCCGAAAAGGAAGAAATTTTTTTACAACAGTATTACAATACAAGCAAAAAAAAAAAAAATGAAGCAGTAAAAGTTATAAAGAATTACTTGAGAGTGAGATTTGAGTTCTTGGAATGCTTGTACTAAAAATGGATGTTGAGTTTAAGGAAACCTTAGCAAGACTTTGGCACAAAAATATTGGAACAATATGAGAGCTCTATTTTGAAATTGAAAGTTTTACTTCTTATATGAATGCTTGACTCGAACAGAACTATAGATTTCTTTTCAAATATCAGTTAACTAATGCACACATTTAGTTAATTGACATGGTCTCCACAACTATTTCTTCTATTGAACGATCTCTAAACCTTGTAAAATCTATTTGATTTTGTTGATAATTTGAACATCAATCGATTGTTGATTCCAAACAATTGACTGATAGTAATAATCAATCGAATCTAACAGTTGAATTTATTTGCTTCTATTTAATTTTTGATCACTATCAATCGATTGGTATCCATAATCAAATCAGTCAAATCAATTTATTTCTATTCGATTTCTTAATCGGTATTAATCGACTGATGTCATCAGTTGACTGATACTATCAGTCGATTAATATCATCAGTCGAATTAATTTACTTATGTTCAATTCCCGATCAATATTAATTGATTGATATTCAAAATCAATCAGTCGACTGTTTACCTATTTTTAGCTATTTTAATGATTGAAATCACCTAACTTCATCTACTCACAATTCTTGTTATCTCCTGCCAAAGAACCTTATTCTTTAGACTTTTCGTGCTTGAAAACTCAATTTTCTAATTTTCATTTTACCTTGCATCTGATCTTCTAATTTGCTTGGGCTTTTCCTCTTGCTAAAAATTCAACCTCCAATCTTTTTTTACTTCACCATTTTGTATCCGATCACATGATCTATGAGAACTTATATGTATGCTTAATACGAACGTTTTCATTTCATTAATTTTAACTTAAATACTATCTCATCCAAATTATATTCTCTTTATTATTATTTTAAATTTTGTATATCTTTTTAATAATTTTTATTTTTTCTACAAAAATAACTTATATAATAATTTTAATTAAAACAATTATATTAGTTTAATGTTTTATCACTTATATCAATTATAACCAAAATTATTATATATGAACGATCAAATTATAAAATTTTATCACTTTAAGAAAAATTTCAGGGACCGACTCCGATTGCCACGTGGCATCTCCTTGCATGGCGCCACGTGGGAGCCAAGCGAGCCTATTTAAAACGCTCTGCTGCCGCATTATCGAAGAGTTTCATAGCAGAAGACAGCGGATAGACGCAACGGCACTCTCCAGATAATCGCCACCTCCCCCGCTTCTTCCTCTCAATCCGCTGCCTTCTTAATCTCCTCCTATCAGAACATTCGAGAAAACCCTAGCAGAAACCTCCCTCTGTCTTTGCGGCTGCGACTGCGAGATCAGAAGCCTCCACCCGCCCTCTGTCTTTGACGCCAGGTTAGTCTTAATCTCCGTGTTTGTTCGCCATTCGATCGCCATTGACGCCGCAATCTCTATCTCCGTGTTTGTCCAGGAATGCATTGTAATCTATGTGCCGTTCCTTTGTGTTCTGTAGTTCTTTGGCTTGGAACCATTGGATATCCAAGCATCTGGATTGAAGGAGTTCGTAATGTTGTGACTCTTCGTTGTGCGTGTTCTTTGGTCTTTGGTTGCGATTCGGGGCTTGTCGTTTTGGATCTGTGTTATAGCTGGCACGGTTAGCTGATTCCGTTGTTGTTTGTCTTCCTCCTCGCCTCCGTGGTTCTCGCGCGGAGCTCGCATCCCGTGATCGAGACCTTCCAATCTGTCTGCGAGCAGTAACAGAGCTAACTGCTTTCTCTATCGGTTGGAGCGTTGGCTCTCGTAGCCAGTGTTCTTGTCTAGGTGAATATCGTGGTAATCCGTTGGGTATTATTCCTCCTTCTATTCTTCTTCTTCTTATTAGCCCTTCCATTTTCACAAAGTAGGGCAGCCACTGTAGGAGGAGAGTTTTAACTGCAAACGATTAGTTTTTCATCTCACTGTTTCGTCCGTATCTTGGAAAGGCAGCCACTGTTTCATCTCACATCTTGCAATTTAATGGTGATATATCCTTGCAATGGGAATTCTCCAAACTTTTGTTTTATTTGAGTGGGGAAGCAGCATGAATTGGAGTTAGCAGGACCACGAAACTGCCTTTTCAAGTCTTTTTTTTTGGCGTCAATTGTCAACGCCTTCTGGGTTCCAAGTATAATCTTATGCTTATGCATGAATGGTGATTTCGATAAGTATGGGTTCCAACCAAGGCCATTCTTAGAGAATTGATTAAGAAAATGGCTTCTTGAATTTATGTTTGGCATGATGTTTCCGATTTTTTATTTTTTATTTTTTTTCAGTTTGCTGTGTATTTACTTGCAATTTTGAGTTAATAAGAAATAAGTTGTTGTAGATTTTATTTATTTAAGTTATCTACTAATCTGTTCTCAGAATCATATTGTGCCATTACTTTTATTATGTTTATGCTATTATCATATCTGCCCATCAATGATGCTATGTGAGGAGATGTTGCAATCGTTGTCTAGCGTCCCCCAAAAAATACTCAACAGTTGCCACATGGTGTCAATGGAATTGGCTTGACGCGTTGATTAATGGATGATCTGAAATATTTGTTTTTGGAATTCTGCAGGTTGGATACATCTGCTTTGTAATGGCTCATTCTAAAGCCTCTTTTCAACCCACTTGTCCATCAATTCAGCACTGCTCAGATTGGGCTAGAATTTATTTGAAGTATTGCCTTTGTAGTGCAAAGGATGGTGTAGCTATATTTCTTGGAATTGTAAGTATAGTCAGTTGGGGAGTTGCGGAGGTTCCTCAAATCCTCACAAATTTCCGTGAAAAATCTACTGAAGGTCTTTCAGTTGCTTTTCTGATGACATGGGTTGTTGGGTAAAGTGTTTCTTTTTCATTGCAATATGTTATTTTGTTGTGGTTTTGTCCTCATTGTTTTATTTGGAATATAAGCACTAGAGTTTCCCCTTTGCATTTCCCTTTCGTATTCTTTCTCGTAGGCTTGTTAAGGGGTTTGTGTGTTTGCAGGGATTTGTTTAACCTCATTGGCTGCATTCTGGAGCCTGCTACAGTAAGTGTAATTTCATATTTGTGCAACTGTTAATAAATTGTGCCTTCGTTATTTACTTTTGCTATTCAATTCAGACCTTTGTTAGAACCTCTGTTTGTCTATTCTCTGATACTTGATAAAATAGCACCTTCCTACAATCGACTCAACATGATTAAAAAGCATTACATGTAGCTGCTGTATATGCAGTGTTTCACTTGTTGTCATATGAATAAATGGTAGATGTTCTTTAAATTAGCTTCTGTATATGAAACTACATTTTAAAGTTTAACTCAAGGTCATATCTTTAGGAATAGGCTAAAAGGGTAAAAAGATTGTCCTAGTTTAGATTTAATTTAATCGAGCCATACCTAAGAGATTCCTCAAAAAATGTATTTGTCTAAGGAAATACATTTATTTAAACTTAGAAATTAGTTTTCTATATGTCATAAATATTAGTAAATGTTAGAAACTTGGAATTGATTGTATTAGTTAGTCAATTATGTGCGGTAAATTTAAATGTTATGTATATATATTCATATTAATTAACCTTCATCTCAATTAAAGACTACATATAGAAGAATGCGCTTGCATAACTCATGCATAATGCGCTGACTTGATTGCAAACAACTACCATGTTCTTTTTAAAACTCTAGCATAACTTTTAATTGCACAAATGCACATACCTCTATTTCTCTCTCTTTCTAAGCTATGCATAGTCTAAACAAATCTATGCACCGAGCTCCTCAACATCAATGTTTTGTTGGTTAACTTCTGTTAAGTCCTTGTACATATCAATGAAAAAACAAACTTTATTCTATCATCAACATGCAAACTATGACAAAAGGGTTCCCTTGGTGTAGCCCTTCACCTTCTACATTATTTTGCTCCCATTGTTAACCTAGATGTGACATTGAACTTTGACATGGGGTGCACACAGACCTTAAATTTTGGTTTCCGGAAAAGCCTACCAAATCACGAACATTAGTTTTTTTGGCTTGACAAGCTAGGTGGTGGATCAAGGGTTCATTGTATTGAGTTTTGGAAACACAAGGTAGGATCACAAGATCCTAAATTTTACAAAAATTGCTTTTAAAGTGTTCTATTTGACAAAGTAATGATAGCATGAAAAATTTAAAGTGACACACTCAATCAAGTGGGTCCCATTTGACACATCCATTTATGCTGCTTACTATATGTATAAATTTTCATTATCTTATATCATTTGTGAAGGTTTCGAACTTCGAATCCTATTGCAATGAAATATAATTGGATTTTTCATATATTAAGTAAATATCATTGCAATATAATCATTAAGTCACATGTTTATAAAGTAGGTAATAAGCTTTATAGTATAGGTTACAAAAAAAGTTCCTTATATTTGGAAATTAAAAAGAATTCTTAAATAATCTAAAGTTTTCTTTGATGATATCATGATATGGTATGGAAAAATATCCATTTTTGTTTAATCTCAAGCTTTAGTAAATAAATATATTTGATTAAGTTAATGTTGTGAAGATCTAAATCACCAAAAGAAATCCTAACTCAATTATAGTTGTATATAGGATTGGGTGCCTAAGCAAAATTTAGTTAGTTGGATGATGAGGTGCCAAGTGAAGAATCACAATTTTGATAACCGTGTGGCTATTTGCACATGGTCACTTCTTACCATATATAGTGTCATTTAAATTTGATGGAAGCTATATGTAATTTTTCAGAATTGCTAATCTTTAGTTTTTTTTCTTACAGTTGCCAACACAGTACTACGTGGCACTGGTAAGATTATCGGCTTTAATTTCTTTTAGTTATTGTCCATCCTTATTGCTTATATTGCTGATTTATTGGTATATTCAGTTGTACACAGCTACTACAGTGCTTCTGACGGGACAGGCTATTTATTATGGTCACATTTATCACAGACATAGAGTTAACAAAAATATGATACCTAGTAAGGTAAGAGATTGACCTGCTATTCAGATATCCAACAAATAGATTAGTAATTTGATAGCATTTTACGTGTGTTATATAGGGTTGCTTCTCTACCTTTGCCTTGGTTTAATTTTGCATCATATGCCAAATGTTGAATAATACTGGATTTTTTTTTGGCTTTTTTCTCCTTCCATTGAAACTTGATTAGATTTTGACTTGGTTCATCGGTCATGTTTAGATCAAGATGATTGAGAAACTTGGCTTGATACACTCTGTTGGAGGTTAATCAAAATATCGCATGGGCGTGCTTAGCTACCACAGCTTAATGTTAGATCAATAGATGCATAATTAAAACTTCAATGGTAAATACTGCAATCACCAAAACCAAAGTTGCATAATATAAGGAGGTAAAAAAATAAAATAAAATCTTATGTTTGTCTCTAAGATGTGTCAAACCCTTATCTCAAACATCCATCTAAATTATCAGGGTGGGCTGATGCTCAACACGTTAAGTTGGGTGGATCACCTAAAATCATTTTGAAGGGGTTGCTTCAGCTGAAGATTGAGGTTCTCTCTCTTAACCTAAGGGGTTCCTTGGGTGTAATATTGGATCTCTAGTTTCTTGTTAAAGTCAACAATCTAAAAGGTCACACATGTGGTTCATAATGACACATGCAATACACCATTAGACATTGGTGCACTAACTGTCATTGGAATAGCACAGTTGATCACCAATGAAGTTTTTGTGGCTTTAACTGTCACGAGTCTACAATATCTCAATTCGTGTGATCTCTAGTTTGGTAGCACCTAATTATCATAGATCCATAATATCATTAAGAAACCTAGTTTCTAGTTAGGTATTGACAAATACCATAACCCTGACAAACCACTTCATCAATGCAACGGATTGCACTATTTGTAATCACTGGACTAAAAACCTCTTGCAAATAAGTCCAACATGCATGTAACACACTCCCTGTATCCTTAACCCATATCTGTCACCACTTGGACGTCTAATATGGTATGATAGTATAAGTACACATCAATACCATAATGTTAATCTTTAATGCATCATCGAGATAAGCATTTGCAAGTTGAATTATCAAATAAGGAAAAAGTCATGAAGGGTCTGGGTTTATTAAGAATGGGGCATCAAGCCATGAATATTGGAACACATATATCACTAATTGAGAATGACACCCCACAAATCGACCTTAAGGGTTAGTCATTTCTACAACCTCTTGTAAGGAACTAGCCACATCAAACTTCCAAACAAACACCATTAAAATCTTTGAATTGAAGAAACTAAGATATCAAGAAAGCAACATCATTATTACCATAAACACTTAAGCTGGAAACACAACTGTTGTTCCAAATTGGCCAATGGAACTCTGATTCAAGTTGATCTGCTCATGTTCAATGATTGAGGATTCTCTTCTTGCTACTGCTCATGAATGAAAAGAAGTAGCAGCACAACTTTGCTCACAACCTGAAAAGAAGAAACATCCTCTTCACTCTTGATCAAAGATGGAAAAAGATAAAGGAAGAATTGTTCACCCACGAGGAATCTGTCAGCTGCTAGACTGAGCATATATGGCTGCTCACCAGCTGGGGTTCTCTATGGGTCAGGCTTGAGATGGTAAAGCCATTTGATTACCAAAGGAAAGGGGTGTTAGAGCTCACGGAAGATAGTGAATCTTTATTCAAATTGATCTGTTTGTGTTCATTGAGGAAGGATATTACTGGAGCTCATGGGAAGGAGGAGTTGGCTTGCAAGTTCTGAAGGAGAAGATAAGGAATCATGGCTGAGAAGAGAGTTTGCAAGCTAAAAGAAGAGGGGATTGGCTTCTGAAAGGTAAGAATAGGAGTCAGCTAGGGCTCCTACTAACCATATTAGAATCCAATTCTCCACTGAACCAACTTGGTTCACCCTTTGTTCAGATCAATGATAGCTAACTTGAATTCCTATTAGAATTTATTGGATTGAGCCCAAAACAAACTCAACTTGATTCCCATCTAACCACAACCTCAAGGAGCCAAACAAACCTCAAATTGAACCACAAGCAAATCCAATTACATTAAAAACAGCCCATATACTTAATGATTCAGCTTTAAATCAATTTATTCAACCTGAATTTATCTATTATTCACTAGTTAACCACAATCATAAATGCTTGCTTCTAAAACTGAAAAATGAAACTCCTAATTAAAGTTTTGGGATATAATACAATTCATTTTGAGAAACTGAAACTTGACATATTTAGCTTCACTTGCAGAGCCAAGATCTTGTTCAGGAAAGTGAAAGTCTTTTAAGCGACGCAAAGAAAACAAATGTTGGTGGCCGTGAAGCAAATGTTGCAAGTCTCTCTGAGGATAATAACTTACAAAGTTCACCAATTCCTGTTACTGGACAATTACATCCCAGTGATTCTAATGGAAGAGACTTCTACTTTGTGTAAGTTCCTCATCTTTTCTATCTTCTTTCTTATATGAACCTTTTTGCATGGTCAGATTATACTTTGAGCTATGAAGTTTGTTAGTTGTTACTTTAAAATATTTGGAGATGCCAGTGCTATTGTGTTAGTAAATCAACAGACCCTTGTTTGGTTAACTAAAGTAGTTTCTTACAGGCAATCTGGCATTTACTTAAGTACTTTTGGTAGGTTAGCATGATTGAGCAGATAATATATATGTGGTATATAATTGTCAATACCCATTAATATAATTTTAGAGCAAGTTAATGTTTCTTTGCAAAATTCTTTTGTGTAGATATTTTCACAAGCAATAAACTTCTGGCCAATCTTTCAGTTTCAGTTGTGTAGTACAGTTAAATGTCCATAAGTGAATTGCTAGATTGTCACATTTTGTTTCAATCTTCTGTCATTGTCCTTTCCATGTGTCCTGGTGGGTTTGTATAGTTTGAACAGGAGATAACACAGATTTTGGATGATTAAATGCCATGCTAACATTTAAATCTTCAGGTTCCGGTGTTTATTGTTTCAATTCTATTATGTATTCCTAATTTTCGTAGCATGTGTTAGTTTTAGCTGGTTACCATTTTAATGATGACAGGTCAGCTCGATCTTTATCGAAGAGCCCTGTGCCTACTTTTGGCTCTTGGTTAGCATATCCACATGAGAGTGGAATACCATATCACTTCGATGATGGCCAGCATGATCAGCAATTTGCAGCAAGAGAGCCTTTGCTTTCATCTCAGTCTGCTCCTACCAAATTGAGTACTAAAAATATACTTTCTGTGGTACGCATGAAAGACTTCTTGAGAACCTTATTTGTTTTATCTAACATGATAGTATAAGTTTCATACATGAAGTCGTTCTTTGTATTCAGGTTCCTTCAGCTAGTCTTTCTATTTGTATTTGTGTTTACCATCTTTTCTTCCATGATAGTACTGAACCACATGGGATGGTTCTACGAGTCGGCCGCAAGTTGTTACAGGTAATTCTTAATCGGTAATTACATAACTGCTAACGGATGTATGTTTCTCATTCCCTCATGCATATGATGCCTTTTAGTTCTTTTAAAAGATCCTACTTAAAACTAATCATAGGATGAGCTTCGAGGTGATGAAAGTAGTGGAGCAGGCACCTTGTTTGGTTGGATGATGGCAGCTATTTATGTGGGAGGAAGACTGCCTCAGATTTGCTTAAATGTGAGAATTGCATTGATATTTTTCCTACTTAGACTTCTGCAAAATATTTTTTTTCCATTTTTCTTCATATTAATATGGTAAAAAGAACTAGGAAGTAGGATTTAGGAGATATGGTGAGATTTATTCTTCAAATTAACATGGTTTTTCTTATTAAAATGAACTATCTGACTTCTCGTTTTGTCATTGCAGATTAAAAGGGGCAATGCCCAGGTAAGTTTTACTCAGACATGCATGTGTTTGCAACCTAATAAACCACATAAGTGGTGATATCAATATTCATTCAAATGCTTGGATCACTGATTTCATGTTACATATACTATTGTCCTTAAAATTTTATTTGGACTTTCGTTTATGCAGGGCCTCAACCCATTGATGTTTATTTTTGCATTGGTTGGAAATATAACCTATGTGGGAAGGTACCATTCTTTTATTGAATGTTTTAGTTGCATGTGCATAAATCTTGTTAAGTCTCTTAGGTTTGCTGAGTATGTGGTGTAGTGGGTCTGTTCCCACGTTGGCACTCCTAGTTCAGGGCCTTATAAGATATATGTATACAATGTGTGTTTTTACATCAACAAACTAAATGTAATGATAAAATATTTCTTATCCTTCAATTCCATTCTCTAGGTTTTCTAAAGAGGTAATGCCCTAAAGTCAGTGACAGCCTACCTTATCCTTCTAACTTCCTTTTTTTTTTCTTCTAGACATCTTTCCCCAGTGAAATCTTTCCCTTTTTTTCCATTTGTGTCACAAACTTCTGATTCCACATTGCACACCAATCTCATGCACTGATGATTTGCTTGTTTTCTCCGCACACATTCGCATGGCTACCTTTGTGCAGTTCCACACATCTCTTTAGTATGCATGTGTTGTCATTGCCACTGCATACCATTAGGCATGAACTCTGCCTTCGCTTGCCACCCAGCTTCACGTATTTGACAGCAATCATGCATGCATTATTGTCCTGTCCTGCTTGTATCGCTTAATGCGATACCTCCAGATTGTCATCTGCATGAGGCAACTATTGGATTGGCGCCCATGATGTAACAACTGAATTGACATTGTCTGGGTTCTTCTCCCTGCTTGTGTGTTTGGTCTCTAGAGCTACAAATTGGGCCTCCAGATTGCTTTGCGGATGCTAGCAGAGCAACTCCATGGACGAGTAGACAAGGTCATCCCCTTATTGGACCTTCCCATGGCTGGCGTTCTTGCCGTACTGCTAGTCCAGGGAGATTTGTCATTTGTGCTCGCTCACATCTCCCCTTCACTCTACTGCAATCGGAGACGTCGCTGCTCCCTGCTATCATACTCTTGCTCAAGTTTTGCAATAAGCATGAATTGGGGACAGAACAAGATGATCATGCCTGTCTACGATTTTTTGTTCATGCAGCAAATGATATAGATAGTATCTACACTCGAGTTCAAGAGGAGTGTTAAAGGTATTAGGCGTAGTAGGTTACTTCCATATGGTGGTTGTAGGTTACAGATTTATCATGTCTCTTTTGCGTGTTCCTTATCAAAAGCAAAGAAAATAGAATAATCTTATCTCCAAATTATAGAAATGTAGTATTAAAAAAACCTGATGATGTACTAGAATTTTGGTTTGTTTCATGGCACCCACAACTTTTTGATATGCTTCCATCATCCGTGCAGTATACTTGTGAAAAGTTTGGCTTGGTCTGCAATCAAGCCTAATCTTCCATGGTTAGTTGATGCTGGAGGATGTGCTATACTGGATGCTTTTGTATCCTTTATTCGTTGCTGATGTTTCCTTTTTTTTTTCTTCTTGTATCTGTGAGCGAGTTCTCTAATAGTTTTGATTACTTGTGAGCTTTGACTGTTATAGATTATCACCCAGTTTGTCTACTTTAGGCTTCGACAATCCAACAAGTCTGCATCAAACAATAATCTAGTTTAATGGAGAAAGAGTATGCATAAATATCAGCAGCAAAATTCTTTGCAGGTATGTGCTTGTTCCTTCCGTTGTATATCTCCTAAGTAGGATAATGATAACCTGACAAATGTTGCCAGAATACAATTTGTCCCCAAGAATAAAAATTTTATATAATTCCGGTTAGAAATCTGACTTGTGGAACAGTGAATCTTCCTTTGTCACTGGAAAACTTAATTTGATTTTATGTGATAGTTATCATCTACCTTCTACATATATGATCCGGGAGACAACCAACTTCTCATGCTACAATCCTTTTAGCTTCAAAACTTTGGTGTCCTTGTGGCAATATATTGTCTTCAACGGTTACCACAACGTTCTCTAATCGCAAATCCTTTTTTTTTTTTTGTGCTGCATCTTACGCTCTATCTCTGGAATTTTGATAATTGTGGTATTGATGTTACTAACAACGTTTCTAGATTTAGCTGGTTAACTCAGTGGCCTTAGTCCAGTTGAGACTGGGAAAATCCTGGTCGAATCAAAATTTATGTTAGTTCATTTTGAGCTCTGGTAGAAATAAATAGTTCTTTATATTACTTGCCTTTTGTTCTTCCTAACAATTAAGTCGCTGCTCATTCATATATTCCTTGCTTTGAGTTCCTCCTAAAAATCATGTTGCAAGTTGTTGATTTTTTTTTTCTTTTCGATGTGATTCTTCGTTGGTAGCATTTAATAAATCTCTATCACACAAGTATTTATGTTCTCTCAGGTTGGGTCATTGGCTAAATTTACTTACAGTTTTGTTTTTTCTATGGAGGGAAGCGGCAAAAGTTGGGAGATGAAAAGCTGGTTGCAAAAGTTTGACGGCTTGATGTGGCGAGGCAGGTGGCCCTACTTTGTCTCCCATAAACACCACTAGGAAATTTTCCTCATGACCTTTTATATAAATTTTCCAAATTAATCCGAACCTAGAATGAACTTAGATGTTAAAATGATTATTTAAATTTGGATAAGTTTTTTATGAATTCGATTCAAGTTTGGGATTTGGTTCGTTTAAATAGTATTGAATTTTCAATTTGAACTTATTTGATTATTTATATTTTTAAAATTTATTCGATCGATATTATAAATTTATTTGTTTGTTTTATCTATTTATTAATTTAAGAAGAGGGGGGTGGTTAATGAATATAGTTTATAAATTTTATTCATGGGTATTATGTATTTAAATTTGTTTATTTAATTAATTTGGTGTTTATTAAATGAATTTGTGCATATTAAATGAATTTAAATAAGTTCACATTAAAGCGGAATACTAAATTTACACACAATGTTTAGTTTATTTATATCTGATGTGATTGCCATCCAAATTTGATGCACCCATGTCGGCCATAATATTTTATGATAATATATTAATAAAATTAATTAAAAGATCGAGTCATACTTGCTAACTGTAGGAATTCGAACTGTATATGTATATAATGGTGATTAATGAGAATATAAAAAACTAATAAAATTAAAAGAAAGGTATTAGAAAATGAAATTGAAATTATGAAAATGGGAGTAAGAGTTTGAGAGTAGGTTTATCATAAATAAAAGTGTATATTTATATATTATATATATATAATTTTACGGTGTTTTACACATTTATAAAATAGTCATTTTAACCTCTGATGGGGTATTTTGGTGAAACAAAACCATTCAAATTTATTATTTTAAGGGGGCCCTCCACTAACGGGGAGCACAGCTAGGTAAGGCAATGGATCAGATTTAGATTGGATTTCATATCGTCTATCTCCATCTACAAGGAAAATCGAAGAAAAGAATTGCTTGACAATTGATATGGTACAGTCAGTCATTTTGAAGGAAATTTGACAGAAAAAACATCAGGCATATCAAATATCTAACAAAAAGCCAAATTAATGTGAAATGAAGCACAGAAAGAACAAGCTGAGAAAAGGAAAAGGAAACACATCTCATAGATACTCTGATGAAACTTATGCATCACAAAGAGAAAACAAAATGGAGGAAATATTTTGTGAGATCACAGAGATTGATCATATGCTAGAATTTGGCCTAAACTCGCTCTGTAGTTGTACATCTTAAATAGGGTGCGGAATTAAGTTTCCATCGTTAGGAAAGTGAATTTATTCAAAATGTCTGAAGCACTTAAATAGCGTCTAATGGATAACCAATCCATCAGGCAAACTTACACAAGGCATGAATATGCAAGGGCCTTCTCTTCTGACAACTCCTCAGCAGTTGCATCCAACTTCTTCCTTGAGAATTCATCGATTGAAAGCCCTGACAGGATATCAAGTAGAAGCATAAATCGCAAATTATCACTTCTTTTCGTCTTTGTAATACTAGAATCACAAAACTACTTCAAGATAATAACTGTTTCGATCTAGTAACTCTAGTAGCAGGTTTCTACAAAAAAAAAATGGTAATAGTTGTCGAAGACTCAGAAAAAATTAGGTATTTTTGTTCCAAGAAGATGAAAATCATGAATTCAAATGAGAAAATTGCCAATGAGAAAGAAGATCGCCTCCAGTTATCCCTTGCATTACCATCACGTGGATCTATCACTGTCCAAAACATTGCACAAGAGTACTATCTCTGCTCATTAATGTCTATCCATTACTGCCGTAGATGAATTGTGCAACCCGGGACATAACTGAGTTGGTTATGACGGAGTAGACTTGCAGAAGAGGGCAATCTCGAATCTCAATAAAGCCGAGCAATACCCTCCTCCGTCGTGACTAACTGCAGTTTCTCGATTTACCTCCTCACAGATATTCATAGGGCCGACCATATGGAGCCGCTTGGGTGGCGGATTCCACCTTTGTAGAAGTAGATGAATTGTGCACATCTCAGAAGAGAGACTAATCCTAGTTTTCTTAACTATACTTAGTGTGATAAGACTCATTATGCTCACTCTGGTATGGAAAGATGCATTAAAGAAAAATAAACTAAGATATATTTATAACCTTGGATTCTAAGGTTCATTTATCATACTGTTTATTTTTTATTCAAAAATAGAGTATAATGATGTACATATTTATGTCACTCTTTGTGTAGATTATTTTTGATATATTATAAATTTTAAGGTTGTATGTTATTTCAAAAATAAATAAATAGTATAAATTTACTTTAACAGATCAAGTTCCAAGTAACTTATAAGGATAGCACACTTCCCAATAGTGAGCGAAACAGAAATGCTTCCTTAGATGGAGTTCCCTGGGAGGAAAAAAAAATAGGAACCTTTCCTTTTCCAACGTTTGTTTGAGGGAAAAGAAAGGGGGAGGTATCTTAAAGATGGTTTGTTAAAGACATAAAAAAACAAAATTAAGGTAAGATAAACTAAAAAAAAACAACACTAAAATCACATGGTTTCCACCCAATTAAGCTATTTAAAGATGCTATTTTCTCACAGTAGTCGATCATGCATTATATTCAAGGAAATATTTGTATAAATTGTTTCTTAAAGAATTACATACCTTGGACAATGGTCCACTCGCCATCTTTGCATGTGACAGGGAAAGAATAAATCAGACCAGCTGGTACATTGTATGAACCATCAGAATAAACGCCCATGGAAACCCATGTTCCCTGCCACAAGTATGAGATAGAGCTAACAAAATTAGCACAAGTAGGATGATGTTAGGATGAATTTCACATAGACAAGGTACAGAAAATAACCTCAGGAGTTCCAAGAACCCAATCATGAATGTGATCACAAGCAGAACTGGCAGCGGATAAAGCACTAGAAAGTTTTCTTGCTTTGATGATTGCTGCACCGCGTTGTTGAACAGTTGTGATAAATTCACCCCTCAGCCTGAGATCAGATCATAGTGATGATAATTAGGTCAGCCTTGGAAAATGTAAACAGTATACAATACTCCTGAATTACAAAAATGAATTTAATCATTATTTCATACCACTCATCGTCAGAAACAAGCTCACAAGCAGATTTTTCTCCACTTTGTGTCTTAACAGTCGCGTGACTTACATCAGGATACTGGGTGGAAGAATGATTTCCCCAAATGATGACATTCTTGACATCACTAACTTGAACATTTAATCGTTCAGAAATCTGTCCTAGTGCCCTGTTGTGATCTAGCCTTGTCAAACAAGTAATATTCTTTGCTGGAATGGATGGAGCAAACTCTTTCAGTATAAGAGCATTAGTGTTTGCAGGATTGGCTACAACGAGCACCTAAAAGCATCAAATGAAGGGTTAAACTTGAGAAAAAGAAAGCATCAAGTGTTGGTGTCACATTAGCAAACATTATTCAAATATGAACCCGAAGTATTTTAAATGAATCATGCAACAGCTGAATTGAACATGAATTATAATAAACTAAACCTTGCAATTGGGAGCAGCATGTGCTTCTAATGCTGAAGCTTGAGACTTGTAGATGGAAACATTTTTTGACATCACATCCTTTCTCTCCATACCTTCTTTCCTTGGGAAACCACCAACCATAACAGCTACACTGACTCCAGTGCAAGCCTCCACAACATCAGTTGTGGCAACAACACCTAATTGCAATAATTTTTAACAAAACTACTGCTAGTAGCAACAAGGATACGCTAAGATTAACAACCTTGAAAAGAAAGATTTATCCAATACCCTTAAGAAGAGGAAATGCTGCATCAACCAGCTCCATCTTTACTCCATTTAGAGCTTCTGCAGCAGGCGGAATGTCAAGCATGTGCAAGATAATAGGCTGGTCAGGGCCAAGCATCACTCCCCTAGCAATCATCGGTACGAGGGCATATCCAATTTGACCTGAAAGCATAGAAGAGATTTATTTTCCATACAATTTTCTCTGAATGTCAGAGAAGATGGTAGAAAAGATCAATTGATCATACTATTGCCCAAGAGAGTAAGAGACGACCATCTAGATGCTAGATAACAAATCAACAGAAACATAGATCAAAATGTGCTGCATAGAACATAAATATATGGTGACTGGTTTATTTTATGTTTCCATGAACTGCTATCATAGACTCATCTCCTAGAATTCATACGCGCCAATGTTGTAGAGGGAGAGTAAATTATTCACTAGAAGGAATTTTAACTTTTATTATATGGACAGTACAGAATCATGAGGGTAATTTTATGAATTCTAAGAAAAGAGAACAATTAAGATTGATAAACATAAAATTCCAATAAGAGTTATACACACACACCCACACCCACACCCACACCCACACCCACACCCACACCCACACCCACCCACCCACACACACACACACACACACTTCAATAATAAGATTGATAAGATAAAGAGTGAGTGGTTGAAATGAAGGCATTTTTCTAATTGATGAGTTTAAGAAAATAGTTTAAATTCAAAACTAGAATCATGGAGAAAAAAATTTAGAAAACAATGGCTTAAGTTAAGTAGAACTAAAATTGAATAAAGAAATATAGTTTCCATAATAAGAGTATAATCAAGGGACCAATTAAGACTGATAGCATGAAATTCTTACAAGAGTTTTAGACTAGATCTATTAATTAAACTGAGAATACTAATGGAGATATTATTAATAGAATAAAAAGTATGTGGTTGAAATTAAGAGTTCAAATTCTTTTGTTGTTGTCTACCCTAAGGCTAGAAGGATAATTTTTATAAATTTGTAGTACAACTTGTCATACTTTATGAATTAGACAGTTAGAAACACTATGTAGAAGAAATAAAAGCAAGGAAGATGAGAATGCTAAAATGGCTATGTAGGTTTACCATAAAGAATTTTTCTTTTTTCAAAAGAAGAATACTATTATTCATGAGCAATATAGGTGCAAAAGACGATAAAACAAAAGAAAATAGGTTGAAATGGTTAGAAAAAATATTTAATGATAACCAATAAACTCTATCGTTAGAAGAATTGAACTGATAGAAGTGAAAGGTGCAAAAGACAAGCGATATGTGAATTCTAGTTAGTGCAGCACAAAATAATTTGATTTGAATATTAAAATCAATATAGAACTATAGGAAGCTCAATGGAGTGATTAAGATTCACTTAGCTAATCTAGAAGAGCTTGAAGTGAATATACGAGGAATGAATGCAAGTCATCTAGATCAAGTACAGTAGAGAGTAATATGAATGTAAGCAAAGTCAAGCAAGAAGTAAAATTTTCCCCATTTGCAAAAGATTAATGAATACATAAAGAGGAGTACTTGTTTGAAGTATATAAATAGATTATAATAATGACATTTGACAATTAACAGATGCATTTCAAGGCAATCAAATCACATAAGAATAAGAAGACTACTAAAAATGCATTTTTTTTATTAGAAGGAAAAAATCCTTCTCGTAGTCATAGAGGTGATTGATTTGCAAGTGAATAACATGATTCACAGTTAATCGAGAAGCCAGCCTAGGAAGGTCAACTTAGTCAAACAAAAAAACAACTACAGGGCTGCAGTATAATCATGTAATCTTTTTGAGAAATTTCTGCAATGCAATCTGTACAGTAACATTATTGATTTACAAATCTGTTCAAATGTAAGTGAAGGAATACGCAAGTGATCCATTTCTTCCAAGGATGATATCCTATGTAAGATAAAGGATGACAGGAAGGGCCTCGAGATCATTTTTCTCTTTATCTTTGTCCCCAAATGTGTGATCAATCGTACACTACATATCTAGACAGAAGTATTACATCGAACAAGACTTTTTTTCCTCCTAAAGTCCTTTTTTCCTCCTATCCTACACACGAGAACAGCTTGGCCAACGGCACCTCAGGAACAAAAGGCTAAAAGAAAGCATACAATCAGGAATCATTGTTTAATATGGCCTGATCAGGCAACCTAGCAGAATTCAGATCAATAAATAACAAAACAACTATAAACTGTAATATAAAGCTAGATCGATCCAACAGTAATTCTCTGATCAGAGAGTAGGACTGGATAAAAAATCTTCAAAATAAGAGATCCAAACAGGATGGAGAAGAAGGTCACAGATCCATACACACAATCAGATCCGGCATCGGTAAAATAAGTACCGGATCCGTTTCGAAACCTAAATCATCTTAATGGAACAAAAGATCACCGAGCCACAGATTAAAAAAAGAAGAAGAAGATCGAAGCTGAACGCACTATCCAGACTGAGATCATAGAAAACCAGTCAACGACGGAGAGAGATCAAAAACATGTAGTCAAAAGCAAGAAAACGCAGGTAGAAATCGAGGGCGATACCTGCAGCACCAGTTACGAGAACTCGAACGGGATCCTTCGCCATTGAGGAAACGAGGGGAGGCGAAGAAGCAAGCGAGAAAGGATCGAGACGATGCTTGGAGTGACGAAGAAGCTGAAGAGACTGCAGTTAAATGGAAGAGTGTGGATAATGGAAAGGCGATAAGAACGGAATCGGACGACGGAAGATGCTCTTCCGGTAGAGTCAACGAAGATCGATCGTCCATCATGGACAACAATTCAATGGACGGCTATAAAGTTGTATTCATCAACGCTTGCCGTTTTCGGGCGTCTCAAGACAGAGACCGCTCCGGACGGACGGATGATGCTTAAAATAGAAAAGTGATCCCTTTATCTTCTACTATAAAATATATATATAATAAATAAAAGTAAGCTCAAGTTTTAATGCGCTTGGCTTATTAATATTAACGAATAAAAGATAAATAATTTATAGATAAATTTACTTATTAATTTATATAAATTTTATTATGTTTTTGTTTAATTTAAATATATAATATACCGCTTCACAAATATTATTTTTATTTATTTTTGATATATATATATATATATATAATTTTAATTTTGATTTCATTTAACATTTCCCATCCAATGAGAAGGTCAGATCTTTTGTTATATTATTAATTATTTTTCCTGCACAATATTTAGTTTTCTATTTTGCGTGAACTACTGTCTGGATTTGAACAATGCCATATTTTTAAGTGTTTAACAATCAAATTTCTTATTTTTTAATTACCAATTTTATATATAGAATTCCATTGTACAGCTTGCGCTTATCATTTAATATTAAAAAATTAAAAACAAAACAAAATTCCAAGGAATTAAGACAAACTATCATTTATCATATTTTACGCATGTTATCGTGGATAGATAGTGTCACTTTTAAGAAACCTGTAATGAAAATTTCTCTTATTCTTTTCATTATGCACGATAATTATTATACATTAATTATATATAGAAAATAGAAATTAAATTAAATTAAATTAAATTAAAATATTTTATTTCTAAATTTGATCCTGTATCAAAGGATTCTTGATAAATTGTATGTCATATTACGGTTAAAATTTAATTATTCTAATGTATTATAGGATTAATTCGAATGGTCTCTCAAGGAATATAATGGTGAATAATAATCTTAAGATTTAGTTAACAAATAGAGAGTTTGTGTTTTAAGATTTGAATGCTAAAAATAATGAATAGAAAATAATACAAGTAATGAAACCATATCTACACTAAACTACAATTAATCGTAAAGGAATTAACAGAAATATAAAGTAAGATATTCTAATCTAATCTAAAGAAATATAAAGTAAGATATTTTAATCTATTTGCATCCCAAATGAATAATAGAATTTAACACATTCAAATATTGTAGAAATTAAACGTATTGAAATGTATTAATTAAAGTAACAAAAGTGTACGAGGAATTAAATCAAATATGTTTGAACAACAAAGCTAAATGAAACTAAAAAAAATGATAATCCCAGTAACCACATCTCTGGGGGTGGTCGGCCTGTTCCACAGAAGTTTCCCACCGACCACCAGGGTAAATCGGGAAGCGCAAACGGCGGCCAATCCAGATGCCCAGCATCCTTTGATTGCGTTCCCCATTTGGAGGAAAATTCCTGCAAATACGCCGTAGCTGGGGATCGAACCGCGGGTCCCTGAGTTACAACCCGGATGTCCTACCGTTGCACCATTGCCCCGGGGACGAAACTAAGTGCTATAAGTGATGGAGCTTTCCCCCATCAAATTGAATGTTGTGGATGGTGCTGTTGATTTTTCCTTTAGTTCAATTCAAACATTTAGCCCGGTTTGGTTTTTAGCCCGGTTTGATTTTTATTTTGGTTTGGTTTATTTTATTTTTATTTATTGATTCATTTTTCTTTTCCTTACGCACGAACTTGAAGTGCCGCCTGTTCCTTTTCCTTACACACGAACTTGAAGCGCCGCCTGTTCCTCGCGAGCGCGACCTTTCTTCCTGTTGCGTGAACACCTGTTCAGCGGATATATATATGTGCGTGAAGAGAAGGAAAAGAAAGAGATAAGAGATTTTCTCTAGTGCTTTTCTCGTTCGTTCTCCCTTCTCTTTCCATATGTTCTTGAGGCTTTGTGCTTGGCGATCTGAGGTTGAGTCCGCTGGCGACGTTCGTCTTGGAGTGCACCTACGAACGACGCGAGTGGTTGTCGTATCTTGGGAGAATCTTGCCTGCGAGCCTTTGCACCGTGAGGCGGCAATAATTCTCTAGGGACAGTCGGCGTGCCGACGCTTCAATCGGATAACTATTCTTAACTCTGCTCTTTATATTTTCATCAGTCTGCTATTTCGATGTTGTGCATGTATTATTTTTTCTGCTTACATTCCTAGAGAATTATTGCACACCTAAGTAGACGATGATGAATATTGGAACATCCGGATCTGATGATGCTAGTGCCAGGCCCGAGAGGTTTTTCGGGCAAAATTTCAGACGTTGGCAACAACGAATGAAGTTCTGGCTTATTACGCTGGGGCTTTTCTCCGTCATAGAATCGGATCTTCCTTCACCTGATGAAGAGGAACCTGCCCGTAGTGCTGCCATAGAGAGTTTTAAACAGAAAGATTATCTCTGCCATGGGAGAATTCTGTCTGCTCTCTCGGACGCACTATTTGATGTGTACTGCTCAACATCCTCGGCAAAAGAGTTATGGAAATCTTTGGATAAAAAATATAACTCTGAGGAATCTGGTTTAGAGAAGTACACTGTGGGGAAGTTCTTAAAATTCAAAATGGTTGAGGGAAAATCTGTTGTTGAGCAGACCCATGAATTTCAAATTCTGATTCAAGGTCTTGCTGAAGGAGATATGCCGATACCCGAGAAACTTCAAGTTTTGTCTATCATCGAAAAGTTGCCTCCGAGTTGGGAAGATTTTGGCATGACACTTAAACATAGGAGAGGTAAAATCTCTCTAGATGATTTAATGATTGCCTTAAACATCGAGGAAGAACATCGGAAGCAACATAAGGATGATGATAAGATGATGCCTATAGATTTTGCTCCAAAGGTGAACGTGGTGGTCTCTTCAAA
The DNA here is from genome assembly GCF_044706935.1 of Curcuma longa. Taxonomy (NCBI): domain Eukaryota; kingdom Viridiplantae; phylum Streptophyta; class Magnoliopsida; order Zingiberales; family Zingiberaceae; genus Curcuma; species Curcuma longa. The sequence goes on along the minus strand of NC_133877.1, from coordinate 9,714,571 downwards.
CAAAAATAAATTCAAAAACCATAAGATGAAACCCAAACCAAAGGTTCAGAAGAAAAATGGAACTAAGCCGTGTTGGGCTTGTGGGCAAGTAGGACATTTTGCCAAGTTCTGTCCTGAACGAAAGGATAAGAAGAAGAACCAAGGCAACATGCCCAACACCAAGCCACAAGTTAATGTCGTGACGGCTAGTGCTGGCACCAACAGGAGGTTTGTTTCCTTTAACCCCGAACTAAATTTGATTCATCAACCCAATGAGTGGTTAGTTGATACAGGTGCTAATGTGCATTGTTGTGCTGATCGCTCTGCCTTCCTTACTTATCAGGTAATTGAAGGCACTTCCGTAACCATGGGGAACCATTCTGCAGCCACGGTGTTTGGGATAGGACGAGTTGACTTGAGATTTACCTCAGGAAAGGTCCTATCACTGCATGAGGTGCATCATGTTCCAGCGGTTCGACGAAATTTGATTAGCGGGTCAAAGTTAGTTCGTGCTGGCTATGAGCTAAACTTTAAATGTAATAAAGTTGTACTGTTACATTTAGGAACCTTTATTGGAAAGGGTTACCTTAATGAAGGTTTATTTAAACTTAATGTTGAAAATGTTGTTTTAAATAAATCTTGTGATATTGGTTGCTCTTATAACATTGAATTTTATGATTTGTGGCATGATAGATTAGGACATGTTAATTTTCATACTGTAAAAAGGATGATGAATCTTGACATGATTCCTAAGCATGCAATAAATGATAAGAAAAAATGTGAAGTTTGTGTGCAATATAAGCAACCCCGTAAACCCTTTAAGTCAGTTGATAGAAATTCTAATATTTTAGAATTGATTCATACTGATTGTTGTGAGTTTAACGGCATGATAACGAGAGACCATAAAAGATATTTTATTACTTTTATTGATGATTACTCTCGTTATTGTTATGTTTATTTGCTGAAAACTAAAGATGAAGCTTTAGATAAATTTATGATCTTTAAATCTGAAGCTGAAAATCAAACAAATCAAACCATTAAGAGGATAAGGTCTGATAGGGGTGGAGAGTTCACCTCAAACTTGTTTCAAAAATTCTGTCAAGATTCAGGTATAATTCGTGAGGTCACTGTTCCATATAGTCCTCAATCTAATGGTGTAGCAGAACGTAAAAATCGAACCCTTGCAGATATGATTAATTCCATGTTAGGCAGTTCTGGATTACCCAACTTCATGTGGGGGGAGGCCTCTATACACAGCTTGTCATGTGTTAAATAGAGTACCAATGAAGTCAAGGGATAAAAGCCCATATGAGCTTTGGAAAGATCGAAGGACAAGTTTGAAATACCTTAAAGTGTGGGGGTGCCTTGCAAAGGTACTAGTACCTGAACACAGAAGGAAAAAACTTGGCCCGAAGACTGTAGATGGTATCTTTTTGGGTTATGCTCAGAATAGTCTTGCATATAGATTTCTGATTATTAAATCAGAAATTTATGGAATAGATGCAAATACTATTGTAGAACTTCGTGATGCTACATTTTTTGAGGATATATTTCCTATGAAGACAAGAACACCTCAGTCTATTTCTAGTACTCCTGCTAGAGATGAGTCTGCTTCCATAGAGGTCCCATTATCCTCAGTATGTGCACCTTCCTCAAGTCACTCTAGACTAGATGAATCTAGCGAGTGTACAGAATTGAGAAGAAGCAAGAGGCAACGTGTGTCTACAGATTTTGGTCAAGACTTTGTCACCTATAATATAGAAGGTGATCCTATAACATATAGAGATGCTATGGCTTCTTCTGAAGCCAAGCACTGGAAAGAGCCCATTAAAAGTGAAATGGACTCTATTATCTCTAATGGCACTTGGAAGTTAGTAGATTTGCCTCCTGGATGCACCACCATAGGATGTAAATGGGTGTTTAAGAGAAAAGTAAAACCTGATGGGTCAGTAGATAAATTCAAAGCTCGCCTAGTTGCTAAGGGATTCAAACAGAAAGAAGGGATCGACTATTTTGACACTTATTCTCCTGTTACCAGAATTACTACAATCCGAGTGTTGATAGCACTAGCATCCATATATCATCTTGAGGTTCATCAAATGGATGTCAAGACTGCATTTCTTAATGGAGATCTTGAAGAGGAGATATATATGGATCAGCCAGAAGGATATGTAGCTTCTGGAAACGAGAATAAAGTATGTAAGTTAGAAAAATCCCTTTATGGTTTGAAGCAAGCCCCAAAACAATGACATGAAAAATTTGATAGAGCTATGCTATCATTTGGCTTTGAAATAAATGACTCTGATAAATGTGTATACACTAAAATGAAAGGTGATAAATGCATTATTTTATATTTATATGTAGATGATATTTTACTATTTGGATCCAACCTTTCTATTATTAATGAGACAAAGGCGCTCTTGAGTGGAAAGTTTGATATGAAAGATATGGGTTGTGCTGACATGATTTTAGGGTTGAAGTTGACTCGCTCAACTGATGGAATAGCAATTTCTCAAGCACACTATGTTGAGAGAGTGTTAGAGAAATATGGCTATAGCCACGTAAAATCTGTAGTCACACCCTATGATCCTTCAAAGACTCTCCACAAGAATAAGAGTGGCATGGTAGTGTCTCAATTAAGATATTCCCAAATAATTGGTAGTCTAATGTATTTGGCAAATTGTTCTAGACCTGATATTTCTTTTGCAATAACAAAGTTGAGCAGGTTTACCAGCTGTCCGGACAGAACACATTGGGATGCATTAGACAGAGTACTCAAATACCTGAAGGGGACTATATCCTTGGGATTGTGGTATGGGAGTTTCCCTGCAGTCTTGGAGGGATATAGTGATGCTAGCTGGATAGCCGACACTGCTGAGTGTAAAGGCGTTACTGGTTACGTTTTTACACTGGGAGGCGGTGCCATTGCTTGGAGGTCTGTTAAACAGACAATTATATCCCGTTCTACATCTGAGGCAGAATTGTGTGCTTTGGATACCACAATAACTAAAGCTGATTGGCTAAGGGATCTTCTTACTGAAATTCCCTTGATTATGAAGCCAATACCTCCTATTTCAGTGAACTGTGATAATCAAACAACAATAGCTCAGATTAGAAGCTCCAAGTATAACCAGAAACAGAAGAGACATGTACGAATAAGGTTAAAATCTGTTCGTGAGCTAGTGTCTCAAGGAGTGGTGTCGTTGGACTTTGTAAGTTCAAAGGACAATATTGCTGATCCACTCACAAAAGGACTTGATTCTGAAAAAATCAAGAGATCCAGTAAGGAAATGGGACTGAGGCCTATTCTAGTTCATCTATAGCAGCAACCCAACCTATCTGATTGGAGATCCCGAGAAGTAGGTTCAATGTGGTATAAACAAGCTATAAGGGTGAACCATAAGCATAAATAGACTGAGATGTAATCTCATAGTTTCTTCCCTGGATAGATGCTTGACTGCTAGTAAGGATGAGCTTAGTGCTCTTAATGAGTTCAAGGTCTTAATGACAGGATGCTTGCAGTACATCCTTGGAGAACTCACCTATGTAAGTGTAACTGTGGGGCCGCAGTGTGGGGGGTCTAGGCAACCCTCTTTACCACTTATGAAACAAGATTCGGTGGCATGGCCGTAATGCACCAACCTAGAAGGATTCAACCGTCGCCTGTGATGAGTTGTTGTCAATTGATTTTCACATATAAAAGGTTTAAGTTCAAGACTAAGTTCACTTCAAACCTGTGTGAATAAGATTGGTGTACTTAGGTGAAAATTAAAACCGAAAGGTATTTTCACTAAAAGCTCATTACGACAAAGCCTCAGAACATGTTTTGTTTTACCAAAATGATTTGAATTTGTGGGGGATTGTTGATTTTTCCTTTAGTTCAATTCAAACATTTAGCCCGGTTTGGTTTTTAGCCCGGTTTGGTTTTTATTTTGGTTTGGTTTATTTTATTTTTGTTTATTGATTCATTTTTCTTTTCCTTACGCACGAACTTGAAGCGCCGCCTGTTCCTTTCCTTACGCACGAACTTGAAGCGCCGCCTGTTCCTCGCGAGCGCGACCTTTCTTCCTGTTGCGTGAACACCTGTTCGGCGGATATATATATGTGCGTGAAGAGAAGGAAAAGAAAGAGATAAGAGATTTTCTCTAGTGCTTTTCTCGTTCGTTCTCCCTTCTCTTTCCATCTGTTCCTGAGGCTTTGTGCTTGGCGATCTGAGGTTGAGTCCGCTGGCGACGTTCGTCTTGGAGTGCACCTACGAACGACGCGAGTGGTTGTTGTATCTTGGGAGAATCTTGCCTGCGAGCCTTTGCACTGTGAGGCGGCAATAATTCTCTAGGGACAGTCGGCGTGCCGACGCTTCAATCGGATAACTATTCTTAACTCTGCTCTTTATATTTTCATCAGTCTGCTATTTCGATGTTGTGCATGTATTATTTTTTCTGCTTACAAGTGCTTGTGGATGAAGGATGGTCGAATGATGGGCTTAGGGAGTAGAAGAGGGTGGAAGACCTCCACAACCTCTTCTCCTCTCCCAATGTTGCGTTCCCTTATGCATGCATGAGCCTTCCCAACCAGGGTGAGGTAGAGGATGATGGGGATCTAGATGGAGGTGGAGAAGGATGAGGAAGAAGCTACTTGCTACTCTAGATCTGAAGGATCCCTCCTTCAGAGAAAACTAAGTTCTTTAAGTGGTGAACCACCACTACGCACCATGACCGTGTCATGAGCACAACTAGGTTGTGTTAGCCAATGTAGAGAGCCTAGTCAGCTGACTCATAGGAATCAACAAGGGACACGACTAGGTCATGTCAAGGGGCACGACTAGACCTTGTTCTCCTTTGTATGTGTCTAGAACTTCGATTAATTTCTACTTTGATGCTTACAAAACAAGATACACTCGTATTTCAGTAAAAATGCTATCAATTAGAAAGAAATTGAAATACAACGCAAAATAAACCCTTGCTCATGAAATATAATATAATATAAATATGGATTTAAGCATATGAAAGGATTAAAACGTCAAGTATAAGTACAAAATAATATGTTGAATTGTTATTATCAATTCTCCATATTAAGGGATTTTCATGATACGAGATTCTCATCGAGGGATTTCCCTTATCAAGAGTTTTTCATGATAAGAGATTTCCTATATCAAGAGATTTTTATAATAAATTATCTTAAAATGGTTGTCAACTTTCTAACAGTCTCCCTCAAGTTGGTGAATAAATATTGTCCTTTCTCAACTTGGATATGATCATTGAGAAGTCGTGTCCATTAAGTCCCTTTGTAAACACATATGCAGTTACTCTGTTATAGGCACATAGGGAGTACAAATCAACTTATTATCTAACTTCTCCTTTATTAAGTGTTTATCGATCTCGATGCGCTTTGTCCTGTCATTTTGTGTTAGATTATGAACAATATTGATGGTAAACTTATTGTTGCAATATAGTCTTATAGGCTCTTCCTACTTTATCTTGAGATCTTCAAGGATGATCTTCAATCATAGTAGTTCACATACACCTTGAGTCATAGCTTTGACCGAGTTATCATATTTTGTTTTCTACTCCTCTGCGTGACTAGATTACCACCTAGGAACATGAAATAATTTGTTGTGGAACGTCTATCAATTAGAGATCCTATATAGTCTGCATCAGTGTAAGCTTTAAGAATCAACTCCTCACCTTTCTTGAATAAAATTCCTTTCCTAGATTAGTTTTCAAATAGTGGAGTATCCGATTTGCAACTTGTAGATGAACTTCTTTAGGGTAATGCATGAACCAACTTACCACACTTGCAGCATAGGCAATGTCCGACCGAGCGTGTATTAAATATATTAGTTTTTCAATAGATATCTACTACCTTATTATCATTCACCTCTCTAAATTTGTAATTGGAATCAATCAGAGTTGAAGCAAGTTTGCATGCTAATTTATCAGTTTTCTTCAAGAGATCAACCATATACTTGTATTGAAAAATAAAAATATCTTGTCGAGATCGAGTTGCTTCTATTCTAAGGAAGTATTTCAAGATCCTCAAGTCTTTGATATCAAATTCTTTTGCCAAATGGTATTTCAAGATAAAAGGCCTCCTTTTTTTCTCATCGTTCTTAGTAATAATTATGTCATCAATATACACTAAAAAATAGTAACTCCCTCTGAAGCTGTGTGTTTGATAAATAATGTATGATTACCCTTGACTATGTTTATACCCAATATTGAGCATCACTTTTGTAACCTACCAAACCAAGCTAGAGATTGCTTGAGTCTATATAATGTCTTTTTTTAATTTACAAACCTTGCTCCCTTTGATCTCTCCTCTAAAGTTCAGTGGAATCTCTATATATATCTCTTCCTTTGAGTCCATAAATCCCAGTTGAAATTTGAGGTCAAGGACAATAGAATCCTTACTGTATTCAGTTTAGCCACCGATGCAATTCATATTCTTGATAGTACACTCCATAGATTTGTGAGTAGCCCTTAGCAATCAACCTCACCTTGTATCTCTTTAGAGACCATTTGATCTATACTTCACAATAAACACCCATTTGCATCCCACTACTTTTTTATTTTTTGGTAGCTCCACAATTTCCCATATTTTGTTCTTTTCAAGTGCCTCCATCTCTATTCTCATAGCTTCTCTCCATTTCTCATTAGATAAAACCTCAAAAAAGATATTAGGAATTGGGATGACATTTAAATTTGTTAAAAAACTTCTGTAAGATGAAAAAAAAATGAAAAGACATAGATTTGATCAACAGATATCATGGATATTTAGTGCACTCTCTTATTCCTTTTTGTAAGGCAATAGGTAAATCATAATCAAATGAAATAGAAGAGAAAATTCTCATTTTCAAGAGTAGAAGTTGAGTTTCAAACTTACGTAGGATCAGATTCTCGTGGAGACAATTCAAGCCATAGGGATGACTGTTATGAAGATGATTTGAACTAAGATGAGTAAGGCTTTGAGATGGGTAGGTCAAAAAAGAGTAGATCTTTTACCTTATCTTCCTCAGTATAACTAAATTCTATTAGTGCTTGGAGCATCACTTCGAACCCAAGTTTTGATATACGACTAAGATTAAAGTCAATCTTGTGGTGATCTAATGAAATTGTGTCAAGTGTGTAGGTGCAGGTCACTTGACAGGTGGAGAAATCCTAGTTAGAAACCAAGTGATGAAAGTTCTAGTGGAACTAGACAAGGAAGACATGGTTGGGAGCCAGGCAGAAGCGAAGTCCTAGCAAGGCTAGGTGATACAAGACTTGATTGGGAACCAAATAAGAAAATTCTAATTGGGAACTAGATGGATCAAGTGTAAGTGAAGTTAACTGAGAGATGAAGTCTTGACAAGCAAGTCTAAGTGGGGTCAGTTGGGAGTTAAAGTCTTAACAAGCAAGTCCAAGTGAAGTCATCTAGGAACTAAATCTTAACACTAAATCTAGATGGGACAACTAGGAGCTGAACATCTAGTTAAGGTAAGTTCGAGTAACTTTAAATTTCATATCATATTCATTATGTATAACTAATGTAGGGGAGCTAGTTTTGATGATTCCAAGCGACTAGAAAGGAGTCTGGACGATTGGTTGGGGATAAACATTGACTAATGGAGTCAGGAGGGTCCAAGCAACCAAAGCAAGAAGTGGGGTGACTGCAACTTCCAAGCGATCGGAGATGGCTTCCAAGCGATCGGGAATGACGAAATCTAGCGATCCGGATGAGCCGGTCAATATGAGATTTGATCTAGCTCCAGACGATCGAGGGAGTCCAGTCAATCGAAGACTGTGGATGACATTATCTATCAGATAGAAGTTGCAGCTACATCAACATCTTCCAAAAGATCGGAGAGGTTTCAGTCGATCGGAGATCTGCCACGTCAACATCGACAAAAGTTCTATAAAAGGAAGCTCGGGGCAAAGACTTTTACAATCGAAACTCTTTCTTTCTTGACTACTCTCTGCATACTCGTGTGCTCTTCGTGCTCTACTGTGACAACGTACAACAACTCCATGCTTTAACTTTAATCAGCAATCTTAGCATATATCTTTACTAATTTGTTATCATACATTTGTTCTTGCACACTTAAAATTTTTAGATTCTTTTTTTAGAGTTTCTCCACCTCTAGAGATTTTCTGGAAAGGTGATAAAAAAAATAAGAATCACTTTTTTTTTCTTGCACGTGTGATCCTTACCTAAAAATTGATCTTGTTTTACTTTTTACTAGTTGTACATATTCAAAAAGTCTTGATTGCTCTTGCATGCTTGAATTACTAAATATTGCTAAGTATTAAACGTCGCATGCTTTGTAATAATACAAGTTAATTTTTATTGAATCTTATTAAATTAGTTAGCTTCTTTATTCCATTGTAAATATTCTTTGTCTATTTTATGCTTTTAATTTTAAATATTAGCTCATAAAATTCTTAATGTTATTCATCCCGCCTTTAGCATCGAGTTCAATCCTAAAAATTAGTATCCGAGCACGAGACTCGAACTCGGGACATAACATTACGACAGGTACAAAGCACTGAGGCTCGAGCTCGTGACATTGTTTTATAATAGACATGGAGCACCGAGCCCCAAGCTCGCAACATTGCCTTACGACAAGCACAGAGCACTGAGCTCCCAGCATGCGATATAGCTTTATGACAGATACGGAGCACCGAGTTCCAAACTCACGGCATAGCCTTACGACAAGCGCATGGAGCACCGAACCTCGAACCCCGAACTCGCGACATAGTCTCATGATAGGCACAGAGCACTGAGTCCCGAGCTCGTGACATAGCCTTATGATAGGTACGGAGCATCGATCCTTGAGCTCGTGACATAGTCTTATGATGGGCACGGAGCTCTGAGCTCCCGACATAGTCTTACGACAGATGTAGAGCACCGAGCCCCTAGCTCATAGCATAGTCTTATGATAGGCATGAAACATCTAGTCTCGAGCTCACGATATAGCCTTACGACAAACATAAAGCATCGAGCTTGCGACATAGCCTTACGACAAATACGGAGCCCCGAGCTCACAACATAGCCTTACGACATGCACGAAGAACCGAGCCCCAAGATCGTGATGATCTTTACGACAAGCACAGATCATCGATCCTCGAGCTCATGACAAAGTCTTATGACATGCATGAAATACCGAACCCCGAGCTCATGACAACAACTTATGACAGGCATGGAGTACCGATCCTCGAGTTCATTACATAGTCTTATGATAGACACGGAGCACCAAACCCCGAGCTCACAACGTAGTCTTACGACATGCACGCAACACCGAGCCCTGAGTTCACAACATAATCTTACGACAAACACGGAGCACCGAATTCTGAGCTCACGACCTAATCTTACAACATGCACAGAGCACCGAGCCTCGAGCTCACAATATAGTCTTATGACAGGCACTGAGCGTTGAGCTCTAAGCTCTAAGCTCGCGACATAGCCTTACGATAGACACAGAGCACCGAACTTCGAGCTTGTGACATAGCCTCATGACAGGCACGAAGCATTGATCCCCGAGCTCACAAGATAGTCTTACAATAAGCATGAAGCACCGAGCCCCGAGATCGTGACATAGCCTTATGACTGCCATGGAGCACCAAGCCCTTAGCTCACAATATTATCTTACTATAAACACAAAGCCCTCCAACTCAAGTTATGCCTTGACCTTATCAAGAGTTGGCATATCTCTATCAACTACTTCATCAATATTACTACGCAAAGGATGTTCCCATTCTTCGAAGACTCGTTACATTAAGGACTAATGTAAAGACAAGAAATGACAAGAAAGAGATATTCATTCTTTGATCAAAATTATTACATTCAAAGTGAAAGGACAGATACAGAGAGTCAACAAGCCATTAAAGCAAAAGGAATAATAGCTAATCTTGTTTCTTGGAGGAAGGCAAACTATCCCATACCTTCTTCAGATCTAAGAAGCTCAAATCGGTATACCAGGCTATGAGGCTAGATTGTAAGAATTGGCTACCTACTCCTTCAAAACGATATTGCAACATCCTATTGGTTTGAACACCTAACAAGTCGTAATATTCTTGGGAAACAAGGAAAGCTACCTTCTGTTCTTGCCAACGTTCTTCTTCACCTGCCTTGTAGTCGGCCCAACTCTTTTTTAACAACGTCTAGATCAAAAGTTGTTTTCTCCAATTCTGAGACAATTTTCTCCCTTTGCCCCTTCTCCTCGACTAACTGCTGTTCCAGGTCTTGCCTCTTTGTAATTGCTTCATGCAGATCGCGGTGGAGCTCTCCTTGTTATGCATGGAAGAACACTAGTTCCCCCTTTGTTTGGGTAGTTCCCTTCTTGAAATCCTTGACTTTTTCTCTATCTTTTGAGGTCTCTTCTTCCGAAACCTAAAAAGCGGCTTGGGCCTTCTCCAAGCTCTGCTCAATCTGGCAAATCTTCTCAGATTGGAGCTTGATCTCTCGGCATAACTTCTCCATCTCAGCTTGGGCGACCTCAGCGTCAGCTTGAGCCTTCTCTATTGTAGTCTTGATCTCTTTAAAGTCTCTGATCAGTTGTTTCAATTGATTTTTTAGCTCGATCATCTAAGTTTCCAATTGATGGTCCACCCGGATATAGTTGGGCAGTCAATGGTGAAGCTCCCTATGCTCTTTCTGTTAGGATGTATACTATAAGCCTAGCTTTTGTATGAACATCTATTTTGAAATAAATATCACTTTGGTCAAATGTTTGCATTTTATATTCTTTATATATGTTAATGTAATTGTCCAATTAATTTATATTGTAGATAACATGGTGTGTGGTGCCATATAGAAGCTTATGTTATCAGTTCCTTATAAATTATAAATAGTAGCTCACAACCAAGATGGATTGAGACAAACCATTGAAACGGTTGTAGTGTAATTGGTATTAGTCTATCTTGACTATAAAATTACACTAGTACACTATGTGTGTATTGAGTAGGACCGTTTGAGGTTGTTCGATTTATACTAACTATATAAAAGGATAAGGCCTCTGTTATTATGGATGTGCGTTCTCTTAATCCCAATATAATAACAAGCACATATACTTAGTATTTATTTCTTTAACTTGTCAATGGGTGAGATTTATTCGTTAAATCAATAGGTCTGATGAGTTGAGAGATAGTGCTATTTATATAGTGTGTTGTTGATTATAGAAGGAATCTGTGTCCTAATTATTTAGGCTGATGATGTCCTCTTGAGGAGCTCATAAGGATTATCATGTAAACCCTGCAGGTGGATTTAGTCCGACATGATAATAAATTTGAGTGGTACTACTCTTGGAATTAGAAGTTAATTAATTGAGTTGTAAGTAACTCATTTAATTAACAGACATACGATATTTTAAACACAGGGAGATTAATGCACTCATAATAAGAAGGAGCACATATTGTAATATGAGATTGATGCGGTAGTTCAATAATAACCATTTAGTAGAATGAGTTATTATTGATGGACTTGAGTTGGGTGTTCGGGTCGAACATGGAAGCCCAAGCCCATCAGGAGGCCTAAATCAATTCTTCATCTAGGTCTCTGTTGTAGCCTCTATATAAAACCTCGTATCCACCCCCCAAATAGAATTCTGTCTCTTCTCATCCTAGGGCCGGTGGCTTTAAGAGAGGAGGAGAGGAGGCGGCACCAAAACACAAATCAATCTTGTTCATCTCTTGCTAGGGCCGGCGGAAGAGAGAAAGAAAGGAGGATTCCAAATAGAAGGAAGTGAAAGGAGAAGAAGGATGATAAGAAAGAAGAAGAAAAGAAAAATACTAACAAGAAAATAATTAAAGTGGAAAGATCACTAAAATTTTTCAAGAGTGTAAATCTAAGAGTGTGTTTTGTTCAAGTTATCATACATAACTTTAGTTATGTGATTAGAATAAAATATAATTTAATATTATTTGAATCAATTTAGGTAATATAATGAAAATTTGTTTGGTTGAAGATTTTGATGTATAACTTAATTTAAAAATTATAGAGTTTAGAATTTAGAAAATAAAATATATAATAATATTATTATTATTAATAGTGATATATATAAATAAATAAATTTAAATAATATTTTAATTTTTTTATTTAAAAAAAGGAATAATTTTGTTAGATTTTAGACTAAATTTATTTAGTTTATCTCAACTATAATTAAGAGTTGATAATTAATCAAAATTTTAATAAAAAATTTAAGTTAAAAAATAAGTGTCCTTGTCCCTCTCGCACGCGATTGTGCGCCGGTGCTATCACTTGCCACGTCTGACCCCTAGTGAGCCTTCCACACCAAGGAACGACAACAACGCTAAGCCGATGTCGTCCTATTGCTCGCGCTCAACGGCCGTCCCTGGACGAGCCTTCTACACAAAAGAACGACGATGACATCCAATCAGCATTGCCCTCATATTGCTTGCTCTTGATGACCAACCCTCGGCGAGTCTTACGCACGAAGGAACGACAACAACGTCAAGCTGGCACCACTACCCTCGCTATTCGTTGCTCGCACTCGAAGATCGACTGCGACTGATTCTCATTAATCTCAGAATCAAGAAAAGCCTCGCTCTGCCGAAGTAATTGCATTCTTGGATTTATAATTCCTTTGCTGACATTTTGCTAATGTGATAGTAATATTGCATTACTTAGAAATTGATCGTGACATCATAAATCAAACAATCTTGCTTGGATAGATAACTAAGGTTATCATAATCTCGAACCAAATAAGCCCAATAAGTATCACTAATGAACGCCAAAAGTGAGGGAGGAAAATTCAGATCATGTAACTAACTCGACATATGGAGAGTCATTATAATTTGTTAGTCGTTTCGCTAAAATCTGGATAAAGTTAGATTAAAAGTGAAGTTTTATTTTGATAAATTAAATTGCATATATATGTTTATATATATATGAATGATAAACTCTTTCTTTAGGCTACGAATAACTGGCTAGCTCGTAAATTAACCTTGGATATAACTTTGCTTAATCACTCTTTCCTCGTATGCAGCCAAAGACTATTAGGAAAACCTAATGATGTGTTTACTTTGAAGTGCGAATGGAGGAGGGAAAAGAAAGGTGAAAAATACATCTTTAGCGAAAACGAAAGAAAAAGGAGGAGGAAAAAACGAAAAGAACATAAACTTCCAATTTAATTATATATGATGCGACGAAAATCTACCATCGAACTATGATAAAATTATCTCTTGTGATGTACCCGATCTTCATTTTACGACGAAAGAAATATCCAAATTTTATCATTTTTTACTTGGCATCAAAACTAGGTATGATCTTGGTATGATAAAATACCTATTAAAGAAAATTCAAAGAATGATCGATATGTTTTTGTGTTATTGGATCATCATCCTCAACACCCGATATTCGATAGTTATTCTTCTTTCAACAAGGAGTTATATATCCGGAAAGAACTCGATCACACTCGGGGACTTGGTTGACATGCCTCAAAGAGGGAAAAGGAAACCTATTCGATGCATTCAAGATGAAAACTAAAGAAAGGAGTTGGTTGTAGAGAAATAACCTTTGCACCAATGGCTAAATTCAGTTTTGCACAAACACTTCTTGCCAGTTTGCCATGTAATACTACATTATTTTGTCTTCTACTCTTGTCAAAAGACTACTACAATTCTTCTTTACCGTTCATACGATAACAAGTGATGGTTCATACGATAACAAATGGAAAAGAATGGTGCTTAACTTGTCGATCGACTAATGAATTTCAGTATCGCTTCACTGAATATGTTCATTAGCTGATCAATTCATCTCAACCTCTTGCACCATCTTCTACCTAAAAGGGAATGAGTATTCCTCTCTAAATTCTTGTTTACTCTCGCTATAGTTATTATCTTACGATTAGGCAAATAATGTAAATGACTGAAGATCGAGATTCAGTATCCTATTAGGTAACTATCTTACATATTCGATAGTAGGAAACAAACAACGATATCATTGTTGATACTAGAAATATGAAAGTCGAATGCCATAAGATTCACATGGTAATATTTTCCATGTCAAGATAAAACCACACTACCAAAATTGATTGTCATTTCACAAAAATCCACAAACAAGTATTTCTAGCTAGCTTCTTCTAGTTTACTTGCAAATCAACTGATAAACATGCTAACAAATTAACTCACTACTCATTTTGTGCAGTTTCTTTGTTCTAAATTCAATCTGGTGAACATTCCCTATAAAATTGAGTTTGTAAATCGAATGCTAATAGAACACCAAGCAAGATCAAAATACAAGTCATTATATATATCTTGTCGAAAAGAAATATAACTTATAACCGATATTCGTTAAAAGATGTATTCCCTTTCCATTGGCATACTAAACAAGGTCATCAAAAATTAAGTTTTCTGTAAACAAGTCTTCAGTTAGGGTTTGAACTAAAAAAGGATCACATTTTCCTCTATTAAAAATTTCAGTTTCAACCTATAAAAATTTGATTCAATTCCTCCATTAAACTTATCATCCAATTACTAAGCATTGACATCTTTAAAATGATAACATTTATCATACTCAATTGCCACATTATCAGTAACAACTAAGTTGAATATATTTTTTAAATTTAATTGTAACACTATTTTATTCATCCTCAATTAAGTATGACAAAAATAAAATTAAATAAACATACTATTTCAGATAAAAGAAGAGCAATACACCAAACCTAAAGTATATCATTGTTTGGTTTAAAAACAAGTAATAACAAATTAATCATAGCTAGATGACAAATTTAATAGCAGGAAAAAGATAAAGATTTCTAAAAACTAAAATTAAGGTATGGTTAAATTAAAAGTGGTAAAGTTAGGTTACATGTTGTAATTAATTATATCTATGTTTGCAATTATATTGTATAGTATAGTAACAGTGAAGAACACAATAGCATGCTTATATTCTCTTCCTGAAAAGTTTTAGTACGATTGTATTAAACTAATGGAGCTTACATATTCATTTCTGTCTTGATATGAAAAATGTTATAGTGCACTCATTTCTTGATATATCCTTCCATAAACAAGACAACTATTTAACTGTATAGTTAAATAAACAGTGATGAGCACTGAACATACTTTGAGATTTTCATATGAACAAGAAAGTGTAATTGGAAAACATAAATTAAGGCATACAATTAATGGCTTAATTAGTTAATGACTGCTAAAAAAAACTTGTAGCTAGGTTTCATATTTCATGCATGGACAGAGAAGTTCTTGACTCATTAAAAATCATTATTGTAACTTTATTTTGGGAGGAGGAGGAGTGTAATGTACTATTATACTGTAATTAGCACGTGGTGATGTTTTTATTGATCAAATCAAGGGAATTTCTGAAGATAAACAAGCCAGTACGGTCAATGTAAAATACAAATTAATTACACTACTCCCAACTACTCTCACAGAGTGTTCTAGAGGCTAAAAATGGTTTAGTATTCTCGCAATGACAGTGGTGGCAGTGGTAGGATTTAAAAGGGTTTTCATCACTCCAAATCCAGTACATGACGCCAAACAATCGTAGCAAAATATTATTAAACCACAATCTTGTGTGGTCGGCCAGATTATATTTTACAACACAAATAATATTTATATTTTTATATTTAAAGATCATATCACATTCCATCAATTGATCTTTTTGGTACAGTACGCCCATCATAAGTAAACTGTTCATCCACTATTTTTTCCTAGTGCAAGCATTGATAATGAATTGGCATCAGCTTTTGGTTTCCCGAGAGAGCAAAAAGACTATGTTTTTTGCCAAAAGCGAGAACAAAGATTGCAAGTGTCAGATTATAATGAGAAGTCCTTGGAAATGGAAGAAGAATCCTATGGTCAGGTCTCTCACTCTTATGATGAATGAGAGAGCTTTGTTGCAAGCAAGGAAATGGAAATTGGGCAAAATCAATGGAATTACAATGGGAAAGTAACTGGGAAAAAAAAGAAAAAGAAAAAGAAGTAGCTGAGGATTTGCAGCACTGATCACTCCCAGTTGTGAAAGTTATAGATATGCGAGTGGCAGCCTGCTGACATGATACTTGCTGTGAGGTCTTCATCAATGTATCTATCTATAAGAAGGAAAGAAAGTTGCCATGATCGGTGATGACTGAGCGTCTTTCATTGTTTGTTCTTTAACTGTTGCCGATCACGTCATCATGGATCGTCGTCCTTTGCATGATCACAGAGGTTTCATGGCATGCATCTCTATTCCCTCTTCGGAGGGGAAGAGAAAGCAGATAGATTATTGTACCAGGCGTTTAGTTTCTTTGATTACATGCTTCTGATTAATATATATGAGTCGAGAAAATGTTCGATCGTCGGAAAATGAAGGCATAAATTAATGATAAAGGTGACCAAATCAGGAGACAGAAGGTAAAAATCTAATTAAAGCATATCTGGGAGGAAGGAGGCGAACGCATGATGACCATATATAGAATGGATCAGGCAGCTGCGGGCGGCGGCGGCGGCGGAGGAGGATGGTGTTGTTGGTGAGGAAGAGGAGGTGGCGGCTTCTTGCGTTTCTTCTTCTCGTAGCTGATGCCTCTGGCCTTGGACTGGACGTCGCGGACCTCGCGGAGGTAGAGGCGGACGGCGCGGGCGCCGAAGGGGTTGGTCTCCGGGCGGCCGCCGTTCTCCTCGTAGGCGGCGCGGAGGCGGCCGATGAGGGCGTCGAGGGAGCCCCAGGCCTGGCGGAGCGGGCAGGGGCAGGGCGCCGGCGGGCTGGGGTGGCCGAAGAAGGGGCACACGTGCGAGTGGATCTTGGTCTTCCCGAACTGGTCCAGGTAGCGCAGGAACTCCAGCACGTGCGCGCTGCTGCACTGCGACAGCGACAGCGGCGGCCGGTGGTTCCGCAGGTACTGCCCGAACGTGTTCCAGTCCCGCCGCTTCTGCGACTCATACCGGCTCAGCGAAGGAGTCGCCGCAGCGGAGGAGGAAGAAGAAGAAGCTCCCGCCGTGGCCGACGACGAAGACGGCGGCGCCACTTCCACTAAGTTCTTGGGGCTACTGTTCGGGCTGCTGCCCCCGCTGTTGTTGGAGCGAGGGCTATCAGGATCGGGCAGGAACTCCATTAACAACCCTCAGATCTCGTAAACCTCAACTAATCAACCTGCAAAAACGCACTCTAATTAATCAGATCCAACCACACGCGTTTGAGAATTTTCCATAATAATCCTCGTCGCGGTAATTAAACCAGAGAGGCAGGATCGATGGCGGTTAAAAAGGGGAAGAAGAAGATAAGAATCATGAGGGAGGGAGGGAAGGGAGGGAGGGAGGTTGATCACTGTACGTGGCCTGGGGAGCTGGGTCGCGTCGAGTGGGCTGAGGTCTGGAGGTTGTGAGAGAAAAAGATTCCGAAAGCGTACGGACCTCTGCAGGCAGGCATGCTCAGGAGATTGTGGAAATTTTGCTTGGGGCCTCACCTCAGGCTGCTCTACTAGTTCTACTTCAACTTGAAGTTGAAAAGCTGAAGGGACGGGATGATCCATGATTCATCTCCTGGGACCTGACCTTTTTGCACCCCTCACCAATGAGAAAATTCAGAAACACAAATAGAGAGAGAGAGAGAGAGAGAGAGAGAGAGAGAGAGAGAGAGTATGGGCTCTGCAAGACTGCACACATGCTAGGGCTTCTGTGTCCATGGAGACAAGCGCTTTGAAAGGTGATGTGACGGGGTAAAAGCTAAGAGGGTGGTGGTGGGAGCAGTGAAAATTAATGGTGGGTGCAAAGAAACATTATCAGCTCCACTATTAGTTTTGACCTGCAACAGGATCATAAATATCGTGCTTTTTATGAGCATTAGAAAGGCGAGATAGTAGATCAGCCGCTATACGTGCAGAAGATGAAGGAGGAAGAAGAAGAACTGGTTTGTGATGTGAAGCTTCATGTGAGCTGACTTAATTTTAAGATAATTAAAAAAGATTTGGAGAAAGCTTATGGAAAACTTAATTGGGACTTGATAAAGGATGCATTAGAACTAGCTAACAGAGATCCGAGGGGAATTGATAAGAATGATATGGATTAATGTGTTGTCCATTTAACGAGAGCTCTAGAGGGGTGAGACAGGTTTTCCTTTATCCCTGCATCTATTCATATTATACATAGACAGACCCTAGACCATTGAGAGGGAATAGAAATGGGGAGGGACAGCCTGACCTTGATAGACAATGGGTCTAGGGGAAAAGCAAGCTCTACATAAATGGAGACATCCTAAATGAGTTGTTGGTGCAATCAATTAATTTTGATGTTAGATCTATATATAAAAGGTTAAATTGAATAATGTATTTGATTAGTTTGTGATAAGTGTATGAGGGAACATATATATTAGATAGTAAGAGGAAGTCTCTATAAATGAATAGTGATTGGATGTGTAGGAAGATGAAATTTTGATAAAATAAGAGTGATACAAGATGAAGTCCTAGTTAGTAAAAGTTGATTGAAAGTTTGATAAAGTGAAGAAGACCCAAATAAAAGTCCTTGATCCGGTCCGAGATCAAATTGTGGGTTGACTCCTATCATATCGAGCTCTATCGAGTAGTCTCCTAACGGGTCGAGTTTCCGTCGTATCAGATTCCTGTTGGGTCGGCTTCTGTCATGCAGATCTTCTCCTATCGAGTCGAGTTCTGCTGTGTAGTCTCGTATCGAGTCGATTCCTGATGGTGATGACTGAAAGGATTAAAAAAAGAGAGATTATATAAGAGGGGTCAAGACATACCTTGACTTGACCCCTCCGATGTTCAAATTAGATATAGAGAAATAGTGAAGTTTTATGATCCACACCCCTTTATGTGATGACACTGTTATCTTATATAGAGAAGAATGAGGTGCTCAAGGTTCTTAGCAGACACATCTTTGTAATTAGCTATCTCCTTCTTTAATTGGCGTCATTATTAATGGTGACACCTTTCTGTAACATGTGTCTCCTATAACCACTACCTTTTGTAATCGGTGCTTCTTCTATTTTGTAACTATCAAATCGTTTTCCGAGCTTAGTTGAGATTTGTTGGTTCTACTTTGAAGCTGACTCAGAAAAACTTGATGGGAGCTCGACCGTTGATGTGGTAAGTTTTGCCCGGCCCGATGTGGCAGGGTAAGTCAATAGATCGCCCAACCTGGCCAGTCCCGGGGTCCACGGTCAGGGTGGTCTTGCCCGGCCCGACGTGGCAGGGTAGGTCAATAGATCGCCCGACCTGATCGATCCTGGGGTCCACGGTCAAGATGGTCCTAAGAATTCAGGCTCAGTCATCCGAGAGCGGTCCATCTGGTCCGTTCGCATGAACCTTCTTACCCGGATCATGGGGATCCAACACCCTGTTCCCCCGGCTGAACATGGCTGAGGCTAAACCCGAGTGGACGGATCAAAACAATAGATCCTTGATCAATCAGCCTACTTGGCTTACCCATACTCATCATCTTGCCCGGCCTGCACGGGCCTCTACTCTACCTACCCGGGCCAGCAGGACTACAGTCAATCCCGAGTACGCGTCGCACCACTAAATCATTTCCCAGGCCACCCGTCACTTAGCTCATCCCGGCTTGCTCAGTCTGCGCAACTTAGTCAAGTTGTTCATCTTACCCAGCCATCCCACTGTGACACGCAGTGTGCCCGGCCAATACTCACCATGATTATTCCCGGGTAACCCGCCTAGCCTGGCCATCAACAATCAACGCATTCAGACTGCTCAGTCTACCTGGTCTGCTCGACCATCTACTCCGTCCATTTTACCCGAATAAACCCGGCCATCGCTGGTCCCGGGTACCCTTATCCCACTCCGACTTCAGTCCCGGCTCAAGTCCTCCTATAGCATACAACGACAATACAGACAATCAAGCGTGTGAACTGTCATGCAGGGGAAAGCTATCTTCATATCTCCACGTCTCATCTCGTCATGGCCGCCATTTTACTACTTATGGCTAAACGACAAAGGTGATATACAGCACCACACCGCAGGGCAGTTACAAGCGTATCGCCCTTGCTCCGTAGATGCCACCCTACTGGCGCAGGTGTTAGACACGCTCAGGTTCTGCCGCCCCCGGATACCACCATAGCCTGCTCCCCTGACAGATGGAATGCTCTCTTCGAAGGTATATCAGTTCCCACGCAGGTATTGGCTCTCTATCGGAACTCTTGCATTCTCACTACTACTACGATTACTATTGCTACTTTCTCTTCATTCGGAAGACTGACTTGAGCGTCGGAGTGGCCTGCCGGACTCCCCGACACCAGCTAACCCGTTCATTCGTGGTGATCCTGCAGGTCCCCTTCCTACCAGGGCCCGCACAAGTTGAGATGACATCTTCTTGACCGGTGGGTTGACTGTTGTCGATTTTTGACCGGAACAACTGTCTTGTTGAATTACTCGAAAGAAATTATCTAACTCAAACTCAAGAGGAACTTATCTAACTCGAACTCAAGAGGACTAGTCCAACCTGATTCGAGCTCGCCTCAAGTTAGGATAAATTGGACCGAACTCTTTGGAAACAAACTCGGGCGGATTAGTTTCACCTGACCTGAGCTTGCCCCAACTTAAGCCTTCTTGAATTGAGTCCCGATTCGATTTCGATGGGTCAAAATTCAAATTGACCAAGCCCTAGCCATGCCATGTGGTATCCGTAGTTCCCTCCACATCAGTCCTAAAGATGGATATTCTATAATGACTCAATGGATTTCATTTGTGCAACACTACTAAGTATGAGTACACATATAAAATTAGAGAATAGATGGATAAATTAGACTTAGATGAAAGCCTTAAAATTGACTTAGTCAATGTTTCAATCGACTGAATTATGATTACCAATCAATTGATAATCAAGTCATCTCAATAAATGACCTTTAATTTATTAATATATACAAGTCGACTAGGTAGTTTGACTGATGACTCAATCAAAAGAAAAGATTATTGTATCATTGTCTCTATCGAATAATTGATTGGTCCTTTAAGTCCATTAGAATAATAATTAATTAATTGATTAATAAAATGGTTAATTTATTATAATAGTTATTTTCATAAGCTAGTGTTGAATATAATTGACTAATGGTACAAGGACTCAATTAATGGATGATTAATTAGTTGTAATAGAATAGTTAATTCATTATAACAATTGTTTCTAGAAGCTATTATTGAGGACAACTAATTAATAAGTACAAACAATCAATTAAAGTGAAGAGTGAAGAGGTTGCACGTTAGTGACTAGTTGATTAATGTTGAAAAGTAATTGACTAGTACAGAGTGAAACCTTCTTTCATTATAAATCATGCAACTATATTAATTATTAAATAGAATTTCATCCTACTTTTCTAATAGGTAAAGTTTATGTCATTGAAAAGTGGAGGTCTTGCTACCTTGAAAACCTCTTGCGCTACCATCTCCTCTAAACTTTGCTTCTTTGAATGATTAGTCCTTTGGATGCAACAAGACTTTGATACTAATTGTTGGATCGGTTGGAGAAGATGAATAGTCTTGTTCATAGCTTGTTTCTTGTTCCTACATATATTGTTACATAGGGGAAACTCAAACAAGAACTAAAGAAGAACAAGAAAACAAATCAAGCGTTTAACATGGCTCGACAGTACTCTTCCCTCGGACTCCTACTCTATGACTTAGGTGGATCACTCATTGAATGCACCTCAAACTTTCTCCTTCTTAACTAACAATTAGAGGTGGAGAATATTGAGATTGGTGAGAGTTACCAGGGACGATGAATAACTCCTTTTGTATCGATAGATTGTGCAATAGAAATTTAAAATACAATCGACGACACAATACAAACATGATTGACTTGGTTTATAACCTTCCAAAGTTGTCACATCCAAGATCTAATCCTAATGAACTATCACCATTAATATTTTCCTTTCTCAGATACCTTCGAGAGGCAAAAAAACCTCTTACAACTTGGTTCTTACAAATAATAAATAAGAAACTAAAATACAAATACAAATAAAAGTAAAATAACTTTACTAATGAAAACTTGACTTTAGATTGTCTCTTGATAATAAAAAATGTAACAACACTTTATCTCCAACTCCTCAAGAATGGATGCCTTCAATCTTCCTTGAAATTCTCTTTATAGGGTTATTGTCGGGCTAATTTTCGTTTATCAGTCGACTAGATTTACCTATCAAACTACTCCATCAATTTGACCATTGCACGCAGAACAACTCTATTACTAACTCAGTTTGACCACTATCAATCGATTAATAGACAACCAATCGAGTTTTTAGTCGATTTCTAAACCTTCTGTTCGTCATTATAGTGTCATTAGTTGACTACTAAACTTCATCAATCAAATAATAAATAATCAATTGAGTTTTTAGTCAATTTTTAAACCTTTTGTTCATAGCTACAATGCCAGCAGTCGATTAATCAAACTCATCAATCGACGGTACAGTAGCAAAAATACTACAATAGAAATTTTAAACTTTGACACTGTAGCAAACCTTATTACTGTAGAAACCTTAGTTACTATAGAAAATTTTAAAAACTCTCAAATTCTAAATTAAAGATTTGGAGTCTATCGATTGATCGATACAGTCTATCAATCAATTGATACTCCTATTTCAATCTTGCCAAAGTTGAATTCTTACTTTGGCTGATATCCAATTAATCTTAACCTACCTGAACTTTCTTTGTCCAACATTCGATCAACTTTGACTTGTGAGGACTTTTTGTTGCCTAGCATCCGGTCCATCTTAACCTATTGAGATTTCACACACCTAACATCAGGTCATCCTTACCTATCAGGACTTCTTCAATGCTAAACATCTAGTCTTCCTTGATTTATTTGGACTTTCACATTCACCTAACATCTAGTTCTTCATAACCTATTAGGACTTTTCATACTTGTCTAACATTCAGTCCTCCCCAACTTAACAGAGTTTGCATTCACATGTCAAGTGTCTGATCAATCCTGATTGGCTTAAACTTCACATCTCATGTCAAATATTCGATCATCCGTAATCCACTTGGACTTCTCTTTTCATGCTAAGTGTCCGGTCTTCCATGACTCAACCATTAAATGTCTTATCAACCATGACCCACTTGGATCTTCCTCTTGCCATTGGACTTCCAACCGTCAAATGTTCGATCAACCATTGACCCATTTGGACTTCTCCACCATCAAGTATCTGATCAATTTTAACCTACTTGACATCTCACTCAATCCAACTAATATATTGCTCAAACATCAAAACTCAAGCTTAATCAACATGGTCAACCTTGATCAGAGGTTGATTGCGCTGATAGAGAAACCTCTTATAATATATCTTTTACAAATGATGGAAAGTAAGCATAAGAA
Source organism: Curcuma longa (assembly GCF_044706935.1). Taxonomy (NCBI): domain Eukaryota; kingdom Viridiplantae; phylum Streptophyta; class Magnoliopsida; order Zingiberales; family Zingiberaceae; genus Curcuma; species Curcuma longa. The sequence goes on along the minus strand of NC_133877.1, from coordinate 9,691,322 downwards.
ATTATAAATGAGAGCACAAAAAAGAGAACAAAACAAGCTAGAATAAATCTTCAGGTTCTTCCCTATACCTCCTAGATTTACCAACATATCAAAATTAACCTTCTCTATTGATCAATCGACTAACACTATTGATTTGATGCTATCAATTACATTGGTTAAATTAATGATAATTTTCTTTATTACCATTTACATTAGTCAACTAGTCTTGCACACCAACCGATTGCTTATATCATAGTCGACTACTCAATCAACTGTTCACTTGAACAAAAATATTCTACTTTTTTATTCTATTTTAAGTTGACTCCTCAATCGACTAATTTATTATCAATTAAAAATTCTTTAATACTATGATTTTAACTAATTTTTGTTGGGTTGCAAGGGTGCAAACATAGTCCCACATCTAAAGTATATGGAAAAGATCATGGGGTTAAAAGGATGTAAAAGTATCTCCATTGGTATGAGGTCTTTTGGGGAGAGCCCAAGAACAAAGCCATGAGGGCTTAGGCCCAAAGTGGACAATATCATACCATTGTGGAGATATTTTGATTCCATCAGTACTAACAAGTGGTATCAGAGCGAGACCGCTCTTCACTGGACTAATCGCCGAATGAGCTATAATCCAGATCTAACCATGTGGTTTGAACCTTAAAACAAAGAAAGTGGGTGCTCCCGTGTCTGAATCAAGATGATCAGACACCAGGTGAGAAGTCCTAGTAGGTCGGGTGGACCGAAGGGCAAAAAGTCCTAGTTGCGACTAGGTGGGAAGTCCTAGTAGGTCGGGTGGACCAAGGGGCAAAAAGTCCGGGTGGGAAGTCCTAGTAGGTCGGGTAGACCGAGGGGCAAAAAGTCCTGGTGGGTCGAGGGTCGGATGGATTCGAGGAACGTCCTATAGGTCGGGTGGACCGAGGGGCAAACGGGTCGAGGATTCAGACATTGAGGGGGGGCCTGTGGTCCTTTGTTTGAGGGGGGGATTGTTGGGTTGCAAGGGTGCAAACATAGTCCCACATCTAAAGTACATGGAAAAGATCATGGGGTTAAAAGGATGGAAAGTATCTCCATTGGTATAAGGCCTTTTGGGGAGAGCCCAAGAACAAAGCCATGAGGGCTTAGGCCCAAAGTGGACAATATCATACCATTGTGGAGATATTTTGATTCCATCGGTACTAACAATTTTAAGACTGAATCCATAACTAAGTCTAATTCAGTCAACCCAGATATATATATTCACTTAAACTCTTCCTCAAAAATTATTCTTTCATAATAAGGGATTATTATCCACTCCTCCATGACTTCATGTGCCTGAAAACTTTTTGCTTTGGGGACCTCATCTCTTTACTAAGCATCCAATCGACCTCGGTTTATTAAAATTTCATATTCTCCAAGTATTTACTTATCTAGATTTTCATTGTTTGTTAATACTTACTAACCTTCTTAATTGTTGCACTCGTAACATTTATCGAACAATAAATATCTCTTAAATTTTTTCCAAACATCAAAATCACGTACACACCACGATACTAGAGTTTGTCGTTTTCCTTTTCTATAATATAATTATGAATTGTATTAATTAGCATTGATGTTGATGATGTGATTTATGGATATATAATAAAGTTTTTACATCATTTACCTTTAACGAATTCACATCTAATAAATTTTAATGCATGCATTTGTAAAAAAAAAAGAAATTTATCCTTAAAAAAATTATATTAATAATTCTTAATGTAATTTTTATTAATAAATAAATTTATCACTTTTATCAAATAAAAAAATAAAATAACTAGTTGTTCGAGTGGATTAATGGAAAAATAAAATAAAAGGACTAATATGATCTATCTAATATTAAAATATTAGGTAATTTGAAAGAAACAAAAGATAACATCATGGTAGATCGTCTATCGATCATCAATAATTAATGACATCACGATCACTATCAGAGGATATCATTTGGTCAATTTTGTCATGGTTGATTATTAAGTACACTTAATGATCATCTACCATTATCATCAACATCTATTATAATCAAAAATAAAAATATAAAAAAAATGTTGTTCACAAGAAAAAGTTAATTATTTTTTTTAGTTCGGGTTGACGGATATCGTTGACGATCTGATTCATTTACTGTTCCGATAGGATTATTTGGTGCTTACGTGGATAGTAAATAGATAGAGGGTTTAAAAGAATGGGCAAGTTTAAGGTCTACCTCCTGTCCTAATTTCGACACGCTTCCTGCATCATGTGTCGATCTTATGCCACGGTCTTAGTATGCTTCCTACATCATGTGTCAACCTCATGCCTCGGTCTCGACACGCTTCCTGTATCATATGCCGATTTCATGCCTCGGTCTCGGCACGCTTCCTGTATCATGCGCCGACCTCATGCCTCGGTCTCGGCACGCTGCCTATATCATGTGCCGACCTCATGCCTCCTGTCTCGGTAGACTTCTTGCAGTATGTGCCGACCTCCTGCTCTTGTCTTGGCAGGCTTCCTGCAACATATGCATGCCGACCTCCTGCTTCGGTCTCGATATGCTTCCTGCAGCATGTGTCGACCTCCTGCTCCGATCTCGGTATGTTCTGGGCAATATGAGCTGATCTCCTACTTCGATCTCTACCTATTCCTGCGTGTTAGTATTGGGTCGAAGCCGCAATGTTCGGTGGGCAACTGTGGCACGTGATTCTTATCTGAAGACATGGTCATCCCGTCTAAACCGAAGAGCACAGAGCCGATTCTCCCAAAGAAGTAGGAACGTATTATCAAATTTAATTATATAAAATTGACGGAATCTTTCTAGGACAGAATAGATATGTCAGAATATTTCTCAAACAGATATTAATATTTCAGAGATCAACCACTATAAAATGGTAACCCATGCCCATGGGTACAGGTACGCACATATCAACTCTAATTTTTTCAAGTCATTAAATTCTTTCTTTGCGCCGAACCCTAACTTGAGCGTCGGTGTGGCTTGCCAGGATCCACCTACGACACCATTCTAACCCTTTTTTTGGGACCCACCCGCGGCATCATTCTAATTCTCTTTTTGAGTGTTTCGCAAGTTTCTTCTTCTCCTTCTGCAACCTCATCTCAGGAGCGTGTATGTCGACAATTTTTGAATCAGTATTGAAACTATTCACGGTGTATTGATCGGAATATTTACAATTCACTTTAGGATATATTTTTTTATTGGATATGTAATTTTTAAAAAAGAAATGATTTACAACATGTAAAAATGCAGTATGAAATCTGACACACTCAATTGCATGTTTTGTATTGTGGGATCACAGTAGATTTTATATTGTATTTTTTTATACTGTATATGATTGTTCTTTTTAAAACTGATTAATTTTGAGATAGACGATTCTATTTTTCATTCCGTCCTAAATCATCAACATTAACCGCTGAAAGTGTTTTACCGTTGCATCCCTGCAAAGAGTCAAGCTTCCGCGTGGACGAGTCAAGATCCGGTGCGCGACTTGGACCCGCAGGTTGCGAAGCCACCGGGTCGAAAAGAAAGCCGGCGGTGAACCGGCGTCGACCGAATAAATGCCACAAAAGGGAAAGCCAAAATTAAATTCTTCATTTTTAATTAAATTTCCACTTCTCCTGCGACCCGACGCCGGCGCCGGCGCCCGAAGGGCGACAGGCAGGCGGAATAGACAAATCCGACTCCACCAGCTGATCTACCGAGGCTTCGCCTTGAAATCTCGATACCGCCTGGGGAACTCCGATCGGGATTCTCGCTTCCCTCCTCCCTCCCTCGTTTGATTTTAATTTGTTTCAGGGGTTGAGATACTCGAATCGGGGGCGTCGTCCATGGAGGGCGCGCCGTCAGACCCTTCGAACGAGCAGATAGCCGCCGACGGGCGGATGGACCAATGCTACCGCCTCTTCAATCGCCAGCGGACTCTCCACCAGATCATCGGTGGTGGGAGAGGTACGTTTTCTCTTTCGTAGGGCAGCGATATAGAGAATCTCACTCAGTTTTTCGGATTCTGTGATTCTTCTTGGATATCATGGAGGCTTAAAGTGGGTTTTTAATTATTTATCATACGAAGGGGTTTCTTTGTTCCATGGATGATTGCCGGAGAGAGTTTTTCTAGGGTTTGTAGCTAGCGATTGTATTAGCTTACTGATCACTTGTTAGTTCTTCTGAAAGTTGTTTGCAACGGAAGCAATGGAACATTACTATCCATTACGTGCCTGTGTATAGAAACAAATGGGCCTTTATTGATCTTTTTAAGTTTCCTGATAAATGACCTGTCCTATGTAGTTCCTTTTCCCCTCACTTTGAAGCAAGCATTTCTTTGTCGTTACTCACCTAATGTTGATAGGGCTCAGATGGTACAGAGTGAGAGTGAGGGGATTTAACTCCACACACTAACTGTAGTATGGAAGAAAAACATTTTGTCTGAGCAATAGGAAAGTAGTTTATCATGATTGTGACTTCTTAAAATATAGATATTGAAGGGAAAATATTTTATGATGTCTTCTTGTACTCCTATAAAATGTGAAAATGCTACACGATAGGTTAAATTTATTTATGAGATAACATCATAAAATTATGGTTTAACACTATACACTAGCTGTTATTGTAAAAGAAAAACTTTTCTGTATGACCTATGGGATAGTTTATCATGATGGTGAGTCCTTGTACTTTAGGTTGTCTACTTTTTTTTTTTTTTATCATATGTGCAAATTCTACATGATAGGTAAAGGTTTAATTTGGTTATGAAATAAACCATAAAATTGATATAGTGATGTAGTGCAACCCTGTCTGTTTATTTAACTTGGGAGCATAATCATTGTCTTTCTCCCTTGTTAGTGAGCCTGCCTTCATTTTGTTTAAATATCTTGATTACCTCATCTTTGTGACAAACTTACTAGACAAGATTGGCACACTTCATTTGAAAATATGCATAACGAATTAGCCTTGTTGAAAGAAAATGAAAGAAAATTTTCTCTTAATCATGGGCTGATCAATAGCCAGTCCTCAGCACAATCCTTGGATGCTACCTTTTGACAAAGCATTTAAGTTCTTTATCCAAAATATTTGCAGGAATAAGATATAATAAGTTTTCTTATGGAAAGAGGATGCTAATTAGCATAATAAATTGCCTAGTTAGTTGGAGTAATTGTACTTGTAGTCTTCACAGTGAACTACTTGAATATAGAAACAGTGGCAGTTTACTATTCAGAGGGCTTCAGACAATGCACAAAGCTATTAGTGATTCTTACTAGTGCCCTAATGGTATAAAATTTTGGTGGCATGTAGTTCTCCACCTATTTGTACTGCATTTGGACATTTAGCAAAGCTTTTAAATTTCAATGTGAATCTTGACTATGACATCTGTGAGGGTAAATCCACCAACATTTGGGACAAACATCATCATTGTTTGTTTCTTTCACAAATTTATTTATGGGATTAGCTTCTACCTTGAAAAATGGTCCAATTACTAGTTGACGCATAGAGTTTAGCAAGGACTTTTTTACTGTTAGAGTTTATTTTTTGTATAATGTTTGATTAAAATCTGCTATGTTATATGGAGTTGAATGTTGGGTTACGAAATAAGCATACGAACAAAAGATAAGAATCATAGAGATAAGGATGTTAAAGTGGATGTGTGGGCATATAAGGATGGATAGGATAAGAAACGAGAATATTAGAGAGAAAGTTGAAGTCGTACCTATTTAAAGAAAACTCCGAGAGACATGTTTAAAATGGTGTGGACACATACTTAGACATCCAATAAATGTTTCAGTTAGACGATGTGAGATCATAACAAATACACATATTAATAGAGGAAGAGATGCCAAAGAAGACTTAGTTAGCAACAATAAAACATCATAAAATTTATTTAAATATAAATGATGGTATAGGAGGAGATTGAGCCCAATAGCGCAGGAGGATCCATACAACCTACCTCACATAATGGGATAAAGGCTTGGTTGTTGTTGTATAATGGTGTGATTGGAAGAAAGTATAAATCCATGTTTGATTACAATTAGGCCCATTTCTATTGGGCTTTCACATGAATTGAGGTGATATAAAATTCCATGTAGAGTGAGAGAATAAATCCTATGTAGGAATGGGGATTATCATTTTCCCTACGACAGAGAATTAAATAGTGATAGTAACTCAATCTATCAAGATTTAACACATCTATTTGGTTAAAAATATCCTGTACTTTTCATTTTATCAAATACAGCATATACTACACGTGGTAATGAATCTATCTACATCATTTGTCTATTCATCTGATATTAACTTGATGACAAATCTAACATATGTAATCTAACTCATCCCCATCAACTACCAACTCATTTAATATGAAAACATTTTGTTTCAAAATAAAAATCTTTTAATAATATGTTATTCCAAACCATAAACAATAAACCTTCCCTAACCCATCCGTTAGCAAATCTTGTAGCCTACCCTAACTCTTCGATCCATTCACTCATCCCCTGTACCTTCAATGTTCACAACCATTGAATTGCACACTCTCTGTGATCATTGAACTGCCCCTTTGCTCATCCTCTTCACTCACTAACTTCACTTTTTTGTTGTTGCCAATGGAGGAGGCATCATCGCCAACAACACAAGCAGGATAAGGTCTTGATGGAGTAACTGCAAACCGCTCAATTTGTGTGTGGGTTTCATTCCCTATTTACATTATTGATACATTGTCTCGTCTGGTATACTAAAGGGCTGTTATAAGCTGTTTCAAGCAAAACGAGTCTTCAATGTCTCTCTCGAATGATTGAATATTGCATCCAGTTAATTTTACAATTAGAATAACAAACATATTCCTTAAGGCCTCTACCCATTCTTGGTTTCATATAAGGAGAAATGTTCTGGAAAAATCCAGTTTCATTGTTCAGTGCAGCAAGATGAAGGTGAAATCAAAACCAAGTGCCTTAGATCATCAAAGAAATTGCATCTTAGTTCACTTCTAAAAAAGCTAAGTCTGCTTAATTAATGCCATGCCAGCTTACTTGTCCATGCAGATGCAACTCCCCTGCAAATTGATTTGATTCATCACCTAGGGGGCATCTCCTTATGTTTCTTTGTCAAATCAGAGTATAGTGGGTAAATGATGCACCAAATTTCTCCCAATTCTCTTTAAACTTCAGCTTATATGATCACAATACCAACATATGCTTTGACTAAGCACAACAAATCACCGACTGCATCCCTAATTCCAACAGAACTGTATATCCTGCTGCTAATGTTAAATAAGATGTTCTACCATTGGCAGCAGCTGTGGTAATTGTGGGATGCTGCTGTTGAAGAGCACGGAGGGAGGAGGAAGAACGATGCCAACTATGAAGAGGATGAGGGTGTTGATTGGTTAGTTAGGCTTTGGGATAAGTAATCTTTTATTTTTTTTTCCAAATAGATTGTGGAATGTGGATAATTTTTTTTATGGCTAGGATTTTATTCAGAATAATGAATTGTTAAATTACATAGATTAAGTTACATAAGTTGGCATACAGACATGCCATCAACTTAACAGTAGATGTGTCTGTATTATTATCCTAATACATAATATGATAAATTGTCCACGAGAATAATTTTCTTGAATTTTGAAGCCAGTTACCAAGCAAAGCCTAGATTATAGCGTCCCATGGAATATGCTTTTAGCTTCTTGATTGCTTCAGTTCAATTTCATTCTTTTCTAGCGGTTGTCATGGAAATTCAGCTTTGTGAAGACCTTAAAAATCCTTTGCCATTGAAAATGTTCTAGTTTATTCTTCGTCCATTTAATTTTTTCTCTACTGCAAAGGGAGAGGTTAGCTTGTAATTTATATCAATAGTTGAATATTATAAATTTATGAAGTAATAAATACTTGATCATTTATATTAATTGACTAATTAACTGCCAACTAGTTACTAATTATTTTCTATAACCAAATTGTATTATTCAAATAATAAAATATAATATATATCAAATATATTTTAATACTAAATAATATTTTTATACTAACTTGGCACTTAATTGTTGGGGGAAATGATGCTTCTAAATCGTTGGGTTTGACCAAGTTGTTTAGGATTTGATGTTTCGTTTAAAGTTTGATGCTCCCAAGTGTTTGATAAATGGTTTAAGAAAGGTTTAATTGTATTTTTGATGTGTGCATTAAGTGTGTACATACTTATGATAGTGCATATAGAGTTGGATAACTCGATGCGGTTGAGTTGGTTAGCTTGAGTTAGATGGATTGAAGACTTGGTGTGAAGTGGACTTGGAAGACAAGCTGAGAAGGATGACACACTGAATAAGCTTGTAGAGCGTGTTGCATCTAATGTACTAAAGGCTTGATGCAAGATATACTTTAAGGTGGTTCAAAGTGAGATGGACTTGTGAGCTTGCTACTTGGACCCTTGTGAAAAAACTAAATTTAGTGGATTTACAAGGTGGCTCATTGGACGAGTTAATGCATTGTAGAGTAAGAGCAAAGTTAATAAGCCATGTAGTTAGTATTCATATTATTTTTGTTGTTTTTTATGTCAACTAAAATCACACACTAGCACCCTACACAAAATTAAATTGTGGTTGTCTTTTTTTTGCAAGAAAGTTTATTTTAAGCCTTGGGAAATCAATCTCCTGCACTAGAGGAGCAACACATGCTAGGCAGATGCAACAAAGCTAAGCGAATAAAGGTGAATGCTATCAAAACATAGGTTGCTACTTTGGAGCAATCTATCTCTAAGGTGTAGTTCACCGTAGAGGTGGTTAGTGTTGATAGCTTAGAAGGTTATCCCATGATCAGAGTCCATTATTATGGAATCTCCTTAACTGTCTAAATGGGGTAGAATCATGTGGTGAAATTAGGTGTTGTCACCAAGAAGGTTATCCCATGATCAGCCATTGTATCCCATTCTCATTATTGGTCATCTCGGTGTACACGTTCATGGCATTCTCATTGGAGGCCATCGCAATCTCCGTAGGTCAATCATGGTTTAAAATTTAAAGTTAGATTAATAAATATAATCAATTCCTAGCTATAAATAGGAGAATCTAAGAATTTACCATTTCATCCGCCACTTGACATTGGCACTACTCGACCCGCAGTGTCGCGGAGGCGCCGCCACCTTTACGGGTCATGGCAGGGAGGCCTCCGATCTCCACGGGGTTGCGAAGGCCATCACAATCTCCGTAGGTCGCCGTAGGGACGTCCGCAAGTGCGAGGCAGAACTTAGGTGAATAATTAAAGTTAGATTAATAAATATAATCAATTCCTAACTATAAATAGGAGAATCTAAACATGATTAATCAAACTCTAATAAAACTATCACATTAATTTAATATATATAATTTTTGTTTATTTTAATTTCAAAAATATATAATAAAATTTTTATTTATTTACCATATAAGGGCATCATGATCCCGTATTTTTTTAATATTTAGATTAAAATATTTATTTTTAATTAATATGTTTTATATTTAAAAAATATCGAAACTATATCAGCATGGCATGATACCGTACCAAACCATATCGTTCCGCTCCAGGATCGAAACTTCGACATGGGTCGAGATTTTAAACCATTGGTTCAATGCACATGATTGTATCCCATTCTCATTATTGGTCATCTCGAAGTACAAGTCCCACCCATCCAAATACCTTTAGGTTGGAAATTTATTCACTTCAGATATTAAATTTTAAAATATTAATGATAATATTAGATGTTAAAAGTTAATAAATATGATGTGCAAAAGCAGATTTTTGTTAAATTGTATAATCCTATAATCCCGTGATCAGATTGACCTGATCTTATGAAGTCCTCATCACTGTTCTAGATTGGTTGCTGATTTTGACAACTTGGTTTACTGTTCTGCTCTTATGGGCTCACAGGATGAGAACATGAAGAAGAATCTTTCAAGAATTGAGTGAATATAAAATGATTCACTATTTTCATTTGAAGGGTGTCATTTGATTGCTATACATTTGCTAGTGGTTGAGGATTTAGTTTTACATGCATCCCTTAATAATGAATATAAGCATCATCAAAATAAAGCAGCAATTGAGATGACTTTGCACATATATCACAATTTGGCATTGTCCATATCTTTCTTGAATGTTATGCCTAATTTTACTATTTTATAGTACAAATATAAATTTTTTTTACAACCCTTCTCTGAGATTAATAATTGTGTCATCTTGATGTGGTTAGCCTCACAGACTGAAATTCCAGAACATCAATCTTGTTTTTTCTTTTGTGTGACTGATTTTCACTTGGATTTCCTCAGCTGCGGATGTCCTCCTGTGGAGATGTAGATGGATTTCAATTGCTGTTGTGTTAGCTGCTACCATTGCCTGGTTGTTATTTGAGCGATCTGGATTATCATTCCTTACCATCTGTTCCGATGTGCTACTTATTTTGATTGTGATTCAGTTTGTGTGGGCTAAGAGTGCTGTTCTTCTGGATAAGCAAGTTCTATCTTATTAAATGATCCATTTTCCTTATTTTTTGGTGGGAAAACACACTTCTAGATTTATGGTTTTTTCTCTTGGGCAGGCAGCTCCAACCATTGCCAGAATTAGTTTTAACAGAGGAAATGGTGAACAATGCTGCTGTTTCTTTTCGTGTAAAATTTAACAATTTGCTGATGATGGCCCATGATATCACTCTTGGCAAGGACTTCAGGATCTTTTTTCAGGTCAGAAATGGTTGCAATTTTTGTTGCAACTAAATCATCGTCTGTTGCCAATGTAAGACAATAACTTAATGAATGTTTACTGTTATATTTGTTGTATAGGTGGTTGGAATGCTTTGGATATTGTCCATTGTAGGAAGTTTCTTTTCCTTCCTCACTCTTGCATATATAGGTATGACTTTCTCCTATCATTGTCAAGTCTTAAGCAGAGATCGCATTAATGCCTGTCTGTTATTATTATCAAGTCATAAACAATGCTTCCATGATATGAAGCACTTGCTTTCTCTTGATGCACATGGAATCAGATAGATGTGTCCATATATAGCAATCCAATAAAGGTAATCCAGGAGCATTCTTATAATGCATTATGGAGATCAATGTTCTAAATGACGGTTGAGATGACGCCTAGGTAGAGGCAGACCTCAACCACACCGCATTTGTGAAAGGCGGTAGTTTAGGCGGTGGTCACAATCAACTTAGGTTAAAAAACCTTTGCGGTGCATTAGTGATTTCAAAACAACTCATCTTCTTTTGCCTCGAACTGTTGTGGCCGCCATCGTTGTTGCTTGTTGCCTGCTTTGCTACCGATGTTGTCGTTAGGTTAGACTTATATATTTCAGATCTAGCACGACACAAACCAAAATCCTAACTCTCAGTTTCGGGCGTTTTGGCTTCGGACGCATCACCAGACCCTGGCGACACGTCTGGGCCTGTCGTCGGACCCTCGCGATGCGTTCGGGCTTGTCGTCGACCTCAGGTGACGTGTCTGGGCCCATTGTCGAGCTCGGGCGATGCATCTGGGCTCAGGCGATGCGTCCGGTCTCGCGCGTAGGCGATAGGTCCGGACTTGTCACTAGGCTTAGGCAACGCGTCCGAAGTCAAACTGCCAAACATGCCGAATAGCGATTGATTTGTTTTGAACTTAGGATTTAATTGAAACTTTATATTAATAATTTTAATCAATTCTTAGCTATAATTGGAATAATTTAAATAAGTTTAATTAAAGTCTAATAAAATTATCCTATTAATTATATATATATAATTTTTTTCTTATTTTTTTTAAAAAATATTTACATTCTTTTTTATTTTTAGATTTTTAGTTAATATATTTTATAATAAGTTTTTTTCCTAATTTTTTGATCCTTTATTTAATTATTGATGACTATTTATAATATTATGTATAAAAATAGTAAAAAAAAATTCAACCGTCGATACATGCTTTGTAAAGATTAATGTTATTTCATCTCTTTCTTACCCCGTATGAGTGTGGGAGGTGTGTTCTTTCCTTGGCCATGTAGGTTTCTATAGACTTTGCATGCATGATTTCATGGCATGATTGGATACTTTGCTTTCATGTTGTCGGTTAGTGTGGCGATAGATCTCTATCTTGATAGATTCAGTATGATAGTCATATTTACTTAGTGAGGATTATTATCATGCTTATTATTTATCCTCTTTGTATGTGAGTTGTACTCATGACAATTAATACTCTAGAACTTGCTTTGCTTTTTTTGAGACTACATTATAGTATGCTTGCGTTAATGTGATGAAGGTCATCTCAGTTGTTAGATGAATAATTTTCTTAACACCTTCATTGTTTATTATGCTTTCTTTGTCACATCTTCATTATTCTACTCTTTGCCCTCCCTTTCTTGAGAGTTTGGTTGATTTCATGATGAGTTACATTATCCGAGACGAACAAATTCTAAGTATGTGTAGGGGAGATATGTGGGAGATGTGTGTGAAGGGTGTGAAAGGAAGAATTCCCTTTTGTGAAAAATCCTCTCTGTGAATTCAAAGAAAAAAAAGAGAAAACAAGAGAAAAAAGAAAAGAAAAAGAATGGATGAACAAAAAGGAACAATGATCGCTTGATAGAATTGATGTCTTTGTAAATCTTAAGGATTCATCAAGACTTATTTGTACGATAAGAGATTTTGGATAAAAGAAGTTGAATGTTAGGGAGTTTCGATGAAACTTTTATGTACATCACTTGGTTATATTCATCATGTTATCATTCCAATACTTTCATATTTTCCTTGGTTTGTCTTCTCTTACCTATTCTACTTGCTTCTCTTGTTTTCTTTTTAGTCCCATTACAACTCTAATAAGTCCTTCAGATTTGTGCATGCATATGTTTACAGTAGTGGAGAAGTAGAAAATAAGTAAGCATATGATAGTATAATGTCATGAGTAGCATTGAGTGAAACTCCATCTTCATATATGCTTATGAGAGCAAGAGTTGAAATATTTACCTTGTGAAGCTCTATTATTCTTAGTTTATTCAAGTTGCTTGAAATCACCATACTTATTGACTTGTGTAGAATTGGAACTATGAATGTCTTGATTCGCCATTTACAACACTAATGAAGATTGTACCAATAATTTTTTTGCTTCCTCTCGAAGAGTGTTATCTTTTGGTTGAGAGGTCCAAGTTTTACTCAGCAACTTGCAACTGTATGATTCATTCTGTTTGCTCAGCAACTTAATGGAAATCAGAATGATTTGGAATGATAAGTGGAACATTTGTTTAGTTAATGATATGACAAGTGAAATGATTCATTCTGTGATCGACTTGTTAGGTCCATAATTTGCTCAGCGAGTTTGACTCACCTGGTCTGTTGACTTTCCTGACACGTTTGGCCCATTGGACCACTTGATTGGCTGGTCTGCCCAACTTGTTCACACTAGTTTGTTCGGCACCTTCATCCATCTGCTCTGCTTGACTATCTAACTCTTCGATTTTAAACTCCATTTGATTCTTATGGTTCGCTATACTGTTCTAGTCGTTTGACTAGTCAGATTCTTTTGATCAATCTGACTGTTTGTCTTCCTGACATGTGCGTTTGTTAGGTATGCTTAGTTCATCCAGCCCTATTAGCTTGTCTTGTCTGCCTTGCTTATTTGGTTTAACCCAGTGGTTCAGTCTGCTTGGCTCATTTGACCTATCCAACTTATTTTGTCCATCTGGCTCATTCGTTTTCTTAATGTTCACCTTTTGTAGTCTGATTTTATGTTTCTAGTATTATTCATTATCGGCTTGCTTGATCTACTCATCCTAATCATGTCATCTTTTCGACCAGCCTGCCTGACTGCCTCTTACAAAGTTGGTTCACCTAACCATTCAGCTCACATAGTCGGCTTAGCCAAATATCCATCTTTTAGCTTCATTTTTGCTTTGAAATTTTTTGGTGATATTATATATTTGGTACAGGTTGAATGAAGCCTTCCTCTTAAACTCTGATACAGAATGGGCCAGTTCTTGAAAATATCATTCCATCTTCAGTTAATCCATTCAATCATTAGAAAGAAATCATAGTAGGATCCATTCAAGTTCCAATTCGTTGCACCTTTCCAAACCTTTCAAACATGACCTATAGGGTTATTGAGATATTTGTTGTATAGCAAATATCTAATATCATTTGCTTAAAAGAGCTGCGCTTTGCTAATCCTGACCGTTTCAGATGAATAGGTTGGTTATGTCACTCTTACTTGACTAACTATCCCCTACTCATTCTCTGTTGAATCAAGTGTTTTTAGTGGAATGTTCCCACCTCTGATGAAATATTGAAACACTTAAATCCATATAATCAAATTAAATTGATTGTTTCTTATTGATGGCAGGGATCATATTGTCATTCACCATACCCGTACTGTACAACAAATACGAAGCTCATGTGGATAAATGTGCTGGGTTTGTCCACCAGAAATTCTCCAAGCACTACAAAATAGTGGATGAGAACGTGATCAGCAAACTGCCAAGACGTTTTTCCAAGAACAAAGATGCATGATTAGATAATTCAACTACATGCCTAGTTGCTCCTTCATTCGAATTGGCCTGCTCTTGAGAAATTTGCTGTTACTATCTAGTTCATGTAAATCTAGTACTCGTGCTCTTTGGCAGTGCTCACTATCACTTGCTAAATCGTTTCTGAAAGCGTTTGACCTGTATACTCAGTAAGTTGGACCACGTTATGTTGTCAAAGTGAGTACTAATTGAAGTGTGCCTCAAGCTGTGAATGAGATGATTGCGAGCTAGACATACTTGCTTGAAGACCCTGATATATCGAGCGGACTAACTCCATTCTAAAGCAGTCAAGGGATCAAAGTTATGCAACTACTTGTCAACACCTGAGATAAGCCTGATGAAATTGGTTGAAGCCTAGTATGTATGCTGATTATTGGTTAAATAAAAAACATAGTTCAATAAATATTGAGGAGATTATTGGTGTAATCAGGATTGGCTTAGTCCAACAGATGTTCACAATAGAAGTTTAGACGTGTTAAAGTTGATTGAATATTTGACCAGTGATTGAAATCCAAGTAGATAGGTCAAGGTTAATTTAATATTTGACAATGAAAGTTTAGATAGGTCAAGATTGAATGTTTGACAAATAAAGAAAACCTAATATGTTAGATTGATTGAATATTAGACAAGTGAAAGTTCTTGAGGATAGACATGTAGACAAGTGAAAATCATGATAAATCAATATTGATTGACACTGAGCAAAAGATGAAGTTCTAAATGTTAGGACTCTAGACAATGAAAGTTTTAATAGATTGAGATTGATCAATATTAGGTAAGATGAGGAAGTTTTGAAGACATGAAGTATGTTAATAAGATAAGGAAGTTTCTAAGGCAGTCGAGTGATATATAAGTCGACTAAGCAGTCGAATTGAATTGGATTATAATTAAATAAAATATTTTTATTTAAAAGTTAATTGACTAAGCAATCAACTAGGAGATAAGCTCCACCTCTAAAATGGAAATCACGAAAGGCATCTACATCATCATCTGAGAGGAATAGTAAGAAGTTCCAATTTCGATATATGGAGTCAAAGTTGATAAGCCTTCGACCTCATTGATTGTGTGGGAGAGAGCATAGAGACCTAACACCTAAAGGGTATTGAATTCAATTAATAAAGATCATATTCTTTAAGTGTACGTAGGAAAGCAAACAATGTAAGAATAAGTGTTCCACCTTGGTGAAGAAGAAAGTGATAGATCTTGTAAATCCTAAACCGCATGAGTTCTATAAACTAAATTAGAACTTCAAATAGGAAATACAAATTTAATGATCTAGTTTCTACGAATAACATGGTTTAATATGTAAAATATAAAATAACGACAAGGAACCTGTTTATAGGGCCATGTCCTTGTCCTGCAACTCCTTGTGCTTGATCCCTGTGGAAGAAAAACAAAGCGGAAGCTAGAGAGGTCTTCCACATTTAGGGTGACGGTCGTAACTTTCGTCAATGGGGAACGAAGGCGATGTCACATGATACCCTAAATCCTCGGGGACCAAACCCTTATATAGAGATATGAACCGTTATCAGCCCATAGATAATAACGGAACAGATTAACTTATTTTCTATATTTAATCCCTATCCGTAATACCAAAATGGATTAATAAAATAATAATAAATTTAATCCATAATAATATCGGAACGGACTAACGCCCCCACATCAATAATCCGAAACCCGATAAACCTTAATTAGATCACTTAAATGGGTTCGGTTCGTATCCGCATATACAAATTACAATTAAGCCCATAATTAAGAAATTAAATCCAACAGAAAATCCTTAGTATCCGAGAGTATCAAACACCCTTGATATAAAAAGACAAGGACTACATCGTGTACTTACAATGAGCAACCAATATCGGAATGGAAGACAACCCAAGGGACGTAGGAGAGGAAGCTCAAGTCCTAAATGTAAACCCCAAGGTATGATTATCTAAATTTTGTGAAATTAGTATTTGAATTCAAGATATCAAATTGTAGAGTCTATTTGGTTAATTAGTCAATCATGCCATAATATGTGTGCAAAGGTACTGATGGTTGTCGAATTCAAATGGATTGTTTTGATATATTTGACAAAGAGTTTATTTTATGTTTATTATTATCAAGTGTATAATTTATATATAAAGTTATATATAAGGATAACTTTAAAAGGAATATTTTTGACTTCTTAAACATTTTATTTTTGCTTTGTCTTTTAACATGAATCACTAAAATTAATCTATGATGTTGTGAACTCTTTTAATTGTATATTTATTACTCATTCATTAAATTAAAATCAAATAATATAAGTTTATAGTGGATTAATATTTAATATTAATAATGCACATCATAATAGACAATCTTATGAAAAAAATTAAAGATAATCTAAATTAGCACTTTAACAATAAAAGGAAACAAATTAAATATATATATATATATATAAATGTTTTATATTTTAAATAATAAATATAAAATTAATTATAATTTTTTATTAAATTATTATTATTTTCTTATTTAGTATTTTTTATTTATTTCTTGGATCATATTTTATTCATCTGCTATGATATGCTAATTAATGACGATCTAAAATTATTGGATGTAGAAAGAATAAATAACTTAAGTTTAGAATTTAAAATACAATATTAATATTTAATATACATTTTAAGTAAAAAATTTATTAAATAATAAACAAAACTTACTAAACTAATTAAAATAGGCAAAAGCCTTGCTATTTCCAAATTTCATTTACATCATATATTAATTAAAGAAAGTTCAAAAATTATTATTTTCTTAAAATAATTTTAGAAGGCTAGTTTGCCATTGTATTTTGATAATTTCCTTAATATTTTATTTTTTACATTTAAATTTTAGTTATTTTTAACAAAACATTTCTAAATAATAATTTTTCCACTTATACTAAATTTCTTAACTATCGTATGATATTCACAATTTACTTGTTTGTATTTAATCAATTATCAAGTATTGCATTTATAATTTCCAAGTATTCATGGTGTAAATATCTAATTTTAATAAGAAATCGACAACCCCCCAAATCAAGATCCAACTTCAAGTCCAAATCAATCAGATTTGTTTCAATGCAATTCAAGAAATGTATTGTTTCGACTTTGCAACTAAATCTCTTGATGCAGATGTACTCAAAATGTCTATGCATTACCATCCATCTGATACTGATTAGATTGCTACTAAAACCAAAAACAAATTGACAGGAGCAATCAGTGATCAGGAAAACAAAATCCTATGGCATCAACAACTACTGAAATAACACCTGAGAATCACACCACATGATTGATTTATTAATGAAAATCAGAATAGATTCAGAACACTTACAGCTGAAAGTCCTGAGAAATTATTGTATGCTGAAGAAAATCTCTAGCAATTAAATTGAATTGCCAAAATAATTGGCTGCAACATTACCGGCTTGCAGTTTGTGATCCAAGTTTATCATGGAAAGAATGTTTAACATGCATCTAGTGGCTCTTAACTCTCCTCTCTGAGGTTAATAGAAACCTTTTAAGTGCAAGCATTGAAATCCATGTAAACTTTGAAATCTTCTCCTTTATCATCAACAGCAAGGCAGAGCTTAAAACAGTTTTAAGAATCTGGGCGTTCAAGCCTTTGAAGAATCCAGGAATGCCCTCGTACTTCCATATGGAAGATAGCGCACCCATCATTGTCCTGGGACGTTTAGATTGAGAATCCTGCTTCGACCCATCTTCTATATCTGCAGACTGAATCATGACTTTACACCTAGTCAACAAATCATAGGCATTGTTAAACATCATCTTTTACACGGTTTTCAAGTACTTTTGAGAATAAAATTTAGCAAACTTTGCACAGTTTACCTAATGGCAGGGTAGGTCAAAACAGTCGCTACACTCTTTGAGATGGCACCAAGTAGAAACGCTGAGAAGGCAGAAAGAGATGCAGGAGATGATTTTGTGTTTTCTGTTGCAACTTTATTGCTTTGTCTCCTCAGAACCCTCTGTTTTAATTGATCGAATACTGTATACTTCATATTTTGTCAAGACAAAAAAGAAAAGGATCAATATTGAGTTTCCAGCAGTGACTAACCAAGAATAAAATTGGGGCATGCTTCCAGTGATACAATTAAATCAAATGTACTTACTTAAAATTCTTTTATTTACCTTTTAATTAATGTACTGGAAGCTGAGTAGTAATGAACAAAATCAATACAAATGACAGTTATTGGTACAAATTAATACACACTTTATGAGGATTTCAAAGTTTTATTAAATTCTCGGGTCCAGAAAATAAGAAAGAATCACAAAATGGAACAATATTGCAACCACTAGCCCTGATTAATTTTATGGTCCTTTCATGGTTTCTAATAGGTATTTCAAGGGAATCTAGCAAGTTAGATTTACACAAATTCAGTCAAACCTCTTGGAAAACCTTGTTTTTCTTCTTCTTAATATGAATATAGCAGATGGATGGTGACACATCAATACCTGTTAGGCACTTAGGTGCATTTCTAAGAATACATTTTCTGTTTCTCTTATATTCCTTTATGTTCCATAAAAAACATTATCTAAAGAATAAGCATGTTCATGTGGAACACGTCAAGAAAAATGGTCTCAAGTCAGAATTCTTGAGGATGGGCTTCAGTTAAGGAACACTGAGGTTGAATAAAGCATTGTGGTTGTTTCAGGATTTATTAGGGTACTTTCAAGAACATTCAAATAAGAATATTATGAGCTGATGCATCAGGCATAAGGGGTAGCTTGATCTTGGTGGATTCAAATAAACAGTACAAATTCCCAATGATTCTCGGAAAAGTGCTTGTTCATATTATCAACCAACTTTGGAAATGTATTTTTAGACAAAAGAAAGTTCTTTTCTATACAAGTTGAGTTCATTTAATCACCAAAGAACACTACAATAATCTGATCTCATGGACATTAGTCATAGGTCGAGCAATCCAACACCACCAAAAAAAAAAAAAAAATCTAGTCACAACCAAGCTATCAAACACTACCCTTTTTATGAATGTCAGTCTTGCATAATGCTATTAGATGAAATGATAGAGTCACACACAAACCTTCTAAAGTTACACAATATATTAAATAATCAATTATCATTAATTCTAAAGTGCCATATTATTCTCTTTTTTTTTTCAAGTTTTATTTTGCAGTTACCACATCAAACAACCATTTTGTTCTGTCAAGGGAAAGAATCTCCAATTATACTCTTACTAATTGATATCCAGGAAGAGAAAATAAATCTTAAAATGTTTTGAGCAGGATGCATTCTGTATAAATTGTTCGATTATATTGGAATCTATTGTAAGAACAAAAAGAAACTTTGCAGGTGATATCACAGAATCCCTCTTATTAACCATTTTGGCATATCTACAACAACATAAACCTTGTTAATAAGGCGCATATGAACTATAGTGAAGATCAGAGTATGCACAGAGACCCCTATCCTAAATGCAATTTCAGATATTTAATGTTACCTGAATTGCAGGATTTGCTGTCAAAAGGAGAGAGATCCCTAGGCCATCATAGGCTTCAATCCAATATCCTTCTGAGAGAGTTTCCCATAATCCTTTAGACTTCCCGAAGGCACTAGTTTGCATTCTTGAAGATGCTGTATCAAGGGGCTGGAAAGATGCAAAACATTCATCCATCAAAATTCAGAAACTAACGGCAACATAATTTACTAGTGTCAGATACATATAGCAAACAAAGTTCCTACTTGTGTTACAAGAACAGTGCAAACCCCAGCAGCAGCAGCAACAACCAAATTTGCTGTAGTTCCAACAGATTTAGCACCACTTTGTTTCAAATGAAACCGTTTTAAGTAGCTATAACTATAAAAATAAACAAATTGCGAGATGAAAGATTAGGTACTAATGTACCTAAGCCTTGGTATAGAGATTTATATTGGCGTTTGGAAATGGCTTCCCACAACACGTCGGAAAGGTTCCTGATTATGCCACAACAAAAAACCAAGTCAAAACATTGTACTGAATCAGTTCAAATTACCAAGATAATCCAGAGAAAAATAAGAAATCTACAGAATCAAGGAGATTAATTTCATTTCCCACTTTGCCTATTAAAACTTGGTTATGAAGTGAATCTCATGGTGTGTTTTATCATTGATTCAAGGATGTGAAAAAGAGATAACTATGGTCCA